>NC_056725.1:23549985-23612485 GCF_019279795.1 Protopterus annectens
AAACAGCAGTTTTGAACTCGGAGCTGTTGTAGATGAAGAATAGAATACATAAATACCTTAAATAAGAAAACTGTTTCTCAGCTCCTTCCAATGATTAGCTAGATTTAATTCCTCTTCAGGTAATGAATGCAAAAAGATTTTTTGCTAACTCACCCTAGCCAACAAATTTTAAGCTTAAAAAAAATTGCAGTAAAAGAATGTTTAAAGTACAGCAAACTGTGTTATAACAACAAAATCAAAAATTATTTTGATTTACTTTGGAGTTGACTGGTAAGAGGAGTTTTATTTGAATTGATATTTTATTTGTTATCACTGATTGTAGCTAGGAAGGGCTAGCCTGTTAACAAGATTTACTTTGATTTGTATTTTGTTGTTTTACCTCTAATTTCATTGTTGGTTGTTAGGGACAGGTTTTAGACAGGCAATATCAGGCCATCCAAAGGAATTACAACTTTTGTCCGGCTTGTAGAACTTGTATGGTCAAAACAACTTTACTGTACTTACTTTAGTATTTATTTGTATATTGCTCGTGTAATTTTTTTGTCATAGAAGTTGATTTAAGTTCTCTTTGAATTCTGTGGTTACTGATTTTGATTATTTTCTTTTGCAATATTTTATTCATTTGAAGGTGAATAAGGATTCCTTAAATGAGTATGCAATTAATGATTTGCTGATGCACAAATATCTTGTACAGTGTAGTAAATGTTATGCATATTTAAAGGTAACAGCTGATAACACTGGTGATCTGTGTTCCTCGTGTAAAAGGTTGGATGATTTGCTTACCATTATTATTATAAATCTCGACTTACTGATGATGATTGCAGTCGTGCATTTGGCATGGCTTGGAGAACTGTTGTTTCATATATTAATGACTGGACTGGTGAAATAAATAATGTTATGCAAAGAACAAATAAAACACATTTAGGAAATGATGCATCTATTGTCTGTAAAAATCATTCAACCCCTATGAAACAAGACAATGCCCCTGACAACTGGAATTCTGGATGCAAGTATTCAGCAATCTGAGGATCTGATTTGTTTAGAAGGAAACAAAAAAAGAAAGAAAGGAAGAAGTTCTCAACAAATAAGGAAGAAAAAGCAACTGATTAATGTCTGTTAAGGAAAGAGAATACATACTAAAAAGGGCACTGCTTTGTTATGTAACACACAGGCTACTGTGAATGATAATATTTTTCTATCTGAAAACCTTCAGTCTACAGAAAAAGGCATAATTTTTCCAAAAGAGAAGGTAGAAAAAAGAGGCAAGGGACAGGTGAAAAGGAAGAGATCAAAATTGAATGTGGAAGGACTGAAGAACATTACTGTAAGAAAAAAGAAGAGAAAGACAGATGTTAACTACATGGCTCAAGCTGTGGATTTACAGTGCCAGCTGGATGAGAATTTAATACACAATGAAAACAGTGGGATTAATATGACTATCCTTCATAACAATTGATAGAACAGATATTACTACTGTATTAGAAGTTGAAGATTCTTCAGAGCTGGCCAGCAAATATATTCTTGTAATTGGAGATTCAATTATTATAGGAACTGATACTTATATTTGCAAAGAAGATAATGAACATTGAATAGTGTTATGCTTGTCAGGAGCAAAAATAGAAGATGTGCAACAAGCCTTGGAATGCCTTAAAGTAAAGAAGTATGGATCCATTTTTACTCATGTCTGTACAAATAATGTCATCCACAAAGAATCTCTAACTGTTATTAGGGAACTGACAGCCCTCCTAGATAGTATAGCTTGTACTGGTGATAGGATGTATTTTTCACAAATCACCTATACAAAGGATACTTAGGTTACTGTGAATGAAAAGATTTTTTGGGTAAACACCTACATGGAAAAAATGTCCTGTTTTAAAAAATGGAAATGTGTAGAGTATCCAAGACTATTTATGGGCACACATCTGTTTAAACAGGATAGCGTGCATTTGTCAAGATCAGGGAGGAGAATTTTTGCAGCAGATATTTTGCAGTATTTCACAAACACTAGTCAGGATTTCTGCCAGGTCAAAAATTTAACAGTCCACAGATAGCAACATTTGATGCATTTCTGATGGTTGTTAATGCTAGCAGCAATAATAATAGTTTTTTTATTGGAAAATCTCTTACGTTTCCACAAGATTGATGTTATTGTTTGTGAGGTAGAAGAAAAAACAGCCAAACAGCACCCAAAAGCCAAACTGGAAGTAAAACCGTAGTTAAAGTAGTTTACTGGTTAAAGAATGACGACTGGAAACCAGTTCTGTCAGGGTATAAATGTTTTTACTGCAACAGACATTCTAACAAAAAATCCGGTAGGTGGTGTTATGATAGGGATTTCAGATAGTTAAGAGACATGTGATTATTATATGTTCAGTGATAATACCAATACTATAGACTGTGTAACTGTGACAATAAAGACAACCCTGGAATATATAACAATTGTTGGCATGTATAGACCACCAACGTCAGATGACCTAGAGGAATTCATACATTTCTTACATGAAACACAAGAGGGAAGAATAATATTAGCTGAGGACTTAATTTACCAGAAACAGACTGGAATAATATTGATTTAACAACTTTAGTAAGGAAATTATTCACAGCGTATATTCAGGAACCACAATTGCTTCAGATTGTAAAAAAAAAAACCTACCCGAGGACGGAACATACTAGATACTGTTTGTGTTCTTAAAGAAATTACTGTTACTTTAAGTCTAGTTTTACTGCCGTTGATGTGCAGTGATCACAGGGTTATAAAGGTTAATTTGTTGCTAGATAATTCTGTCAAACTGAAATCTACTCCAGTGCACAGAAGGTTAATTACAGATTATATGGAAGCAAACCAGTCACTATGTAAAACTAACTGGAGTGAGCTGTTCAGTGGAAATCTGCAGACCGAATATGGAAAGTTTTGAAAGAGAAATTGAGGGAAAAAAATGATTAATATCAGTATCTAGGATTACAACATCAGGGGGATATTTTTCCATAAGAACTAGATATCTGGTTAAGGTGAGAGACAAAAACATAAGAAATGGAAGAGACGTTGAACTTCAACTTTGAAAACTGAAATAAACAAGCTGCACAAACAGATTAAGCATAGTGTGAAACAAGATCAAGAAAAATACGAAGAAAATGTATATAAAGATATTGAGCATAACAGGAAACCTTTTTATAGATACTTAAGATGCAGAAGGAGTAAAGACACACAGATTGATAAACTGTGTGCAGATTCTAACATTTATTCTCAGACACAACATATTATAGATATATTTACAAAATCTTGTGCAAAACAGTTTGACTTCACAAAAGGGGTTCCTGACCCAGAGACTCCCTATACTCTGGAATAGACTGCCCATACATGTCAAGCAGAGTGCCTCCTTGGTCCTCTTCAAAAGGAACCTTGACGATTGGATGGGAGATAGGAAATTCACCACGGGGATCGTGTCAGTCACCCTGCTAGACAGGGGTCCAGGGAAGTAAATATTGTGGGAAGAAATATCCAGGGAATTGTTACGGCTAGGCTTGTATAGGCTAGTACCAACCTATGAACCTATAAGTTGTCCTAGTGACATCCAGGTAACCCCAGATACTGGAGTCAAATTAGATTATATTGAAAAAGAACTGCGCAAACTGGATCCAAACAAAGCACAGGGGAGAGATTGAATTAGTAACAATGACCCGAGAACTCGTCAGCAAGAACTTATGGTACCATTATATCTATTATTCACTAGGTCATATAAATACGGGGAGATTCCTCAAGATTGGAGACATGTGCTTATTAAATCTGTCTTTTAGAGAAAGGGGAATAGGACAAATCCAGAGTCATATAGACCGTTACGTCTACTTTCATGTTGTGGAAAAATAATGGAGAAGGCAATATTGGGTAAGTTATTGTCAGAATTGGATAGGTTGGGACTTGAAACCATATATCAGCATGCATATGCTGGAAATAGATCTATTACCACCTGTAACATGATGTTCTATAACAATATAATAACAGCTATGAATGAAAAATTGTGCTATGATGTAATTTTATATAGATTTAACTTCAGCATTTGACAGGGTCATACACATAACACTGATCAATAAATTAGTACAACTAGGTATTGATGTACTCTTGATAAGATGGATAGCTGCATAGCTTACAAATAGGACATGGCAAGTATCATACAGCCATTGGACAGGTGAAATCCGTGGTTACAGTCAGGGTGTCCGATAGGGCTCTGTCCTAGACCCTTAATTGTTTAGATTGTATCTTTCAGACCTAAATTTTTCATCTGAGGTGTTCTACAGTCTATATGCAGATTACCTGAAATTCGGTAAATTGATTACATGTGTTATAGATAAGGCATGTCTGCAAAATAACTTGACTAAATTGACCATTTGGGCACAGGAGAATAATTTGTTGATAAATACATCAAAAACTAAGCATATGAGATTTGGGAGGCATAAACTGAAAGGTGAATATTTAATACAGCACACAGTGATTGAAACTGTAGACTCATTTAAGGACCTGGGTATATGGGTAGATTCAGCTATGAGTTTTTCTAATCATATCAACCAATTGGTTAATGATAGTTATAGAACTATAGGTTGTATAAAAAGATTTATAAAGTCTAGGAAATCAAAAATGATTAAGTCATTGCTTGTTAGTTGCATTATACCCAAACTGGAGTATGGAATAACAATATGGAAACCCTGTAAGAAAACAAGCATGAGTAAACTGGAAAGAGTACAGTGGAAATATACCAAGAGCATCCATGGATGTGAAAATTTAAGTTATTATGAAAGATTACAATATCTGAACTTGTACAGTGTCTTTTACAGATATCTAAGAGGATATCTTATTTAGGTATATAAGGCGTTTAGAGACAACTACCTCTGGGAATGTTTGGGGTTATCAAAAAGTACTAGAGAATCATCAGACAACCTATGTAGGATATTCTATAGGAATGAGAGTTGTATTAATTGGTTCCCTGACAGAGTAACTGATGCATGGAACAAACTACCAAATTACTTTTAAGCAAGCAGTTTAGATATTTTTAAGAACAGCCTGGACACTTATTATGGGAACAAGTGTTGTGGTATATTGGCAAGATAGAAGGGCATTAATACCCATGCTTGAAATATTTGTATGTATGTAAAAGTAATGGAAATAGAAATATGCATGCTTTACATGTAGGAAATCCAAAAATCAATGAAGTTGAACAGTAGTTTTGAGCTGTTGTAGCTGAAGGGGAATGTAGGTGAATACCTTAAAAAAAGTTTCTCAGGTCCTCCCACTAATTAGCTAGATCTAATTCCTGTTTGTTCAATGAATGCAAAAGGAATGTTTGCTAACTGACCCTAGCTAGCAACTTTTAAGACTTCAAGAAAAAAGTTTGCAGTAAAGCAAAGTTTTTTAAATACATCATTCTGTAATGTAATAACAGTAAAACAAAAAGCAACAGAAATTCTTAAATGTAGAAAATCTAAAAATCAGTACAGTCAAACAGCAGTTCAAGTCAGAGCTCTTGTAGCTAAAACTATTAATAAGCATGAACAGATAGTAAATTGACCCAGCGCAACTCAGTCAAGGCAAAGTAAACCATATTCATGTATTCTAAAATTGCAAGAAGACAGACTTCATGACTATTTTTCTTGTTCTTTCTCATTAGAATTTTTCCTGTTTTTGATATATCTATCCATTCCTCCATTTGACTGTGGGTAGTGTGGTTTGGATGTTATATGTTCATAGTCCTTATATAAAAATCTGAATTCCTGATTTTTTTTACTGTGCAACATCATCTATTGTCTGTTTTGAGAATATAGAAGTCAGTGCAATAATAGCATTTTCATTTGCTGTGTCTATCCATACAATACATAACTTCACTGGACTTGAAGCAAATCTGTGTCCCCCTGACTCCCTGGATGAAGATGCTCTTTAATACATGGGTGAATCATGTCTTCTGTGTTGTTGTTACACTGATATGGAACAATTCTGTACTGCTTTTTGCATTTTAGTCAACATTCCTGGGCAATACATTATATCATTTACTCTTTTTGCACATTCTTAGATGTGAATCATGTAGTCTGTCAGGACATCCTCTTCTTGCTTCACTGGAAACTATTATTTTTTCTGCTTTGACCTTTAAGGCCTAGTGACAAATTATTTCTTCTCTGAAAGAAACATAAGACTGATTATTTTTCTTACTGATGAGTCTCTTGTTGTGAAAATAAGTCAGACCCCATGACTAACTGATCATCAGTTATGTTTACAACAATTTCCAAGGCTTCAGTTCCCTATAAAGAGCTCTTTGGAATACATTGCCATCATTGAAATACCAAATGGATGTCTAAGGAACCTGTACTTTCCTAATAGTGTATAAAATGTGCACAGTCTGAAGATTTCTGGATTCATCTGCCAGAAACTCTAGCTTCTGTCTAATAGTATGCATTTTGCATTATTGAGAGTACTACATCAGATGTAAGCAGTGGGTAATAATGTCATATAATCACTTTATTTAGATCTCATTGATCAACACAGATGTGAATCTTGCCTTGATTTTTAATAGTAGCCAAACTATACATCTGTTCTGTTGCATGTGATTGTTTTTTAATGATAGAAAAACACAGTCCCTGCACGTAAGACAACTGCCAGGTCTCAAAAAGCAATTCAAAAAACAACGTAGACCAGCAGACAATGGTATCCTGATAAAAAATGATATTCTTTATTCTTAATTATGCCATAAGGCACACTAAAAAGGCAAAAAGCCTACAGTACAAAATCCAAACCGGTTTTGGCTTATAAATCAAGCCTTCATCAGTGAGAATAAAAAGCAAAAAAGAACCAAGAAGGCTGCTTGCCTTATATACAGAACAGCTGTCAGTCATCATAGCAAACAATTAGTGGACTACAAATATTCATTTAAACCAGGGGGAAATAGTCCACCCAAATTAATAATCTATCTTTTCTCTAATTTATTAAGGGTATCATGCCAACCAGAAACCTTTCCTATATTGCTTTGAATCTTATCAATGATAGTAAAATTGAAATTAGCACTGGAATGTTTCAATGTGTGTTTGTATAAAGCATTGTTGGTGCATTGGTGCCTAATATCGGATAAATGCTCTGCAATTCTAAATTTAACAGGCCTAGATGTCTGCCCCACGTAGAATGCAGAACAACTACATGTAGCTAAATAAATGACCCAATCAGACTGACAATTAGCAAGCACAGAAATATTGTGAACTGTACCAGTATTGCTACTGGTGAAACTCTTGGTTTTGTTAATCTTGCAGCAATATACACAGTGGCCACAGGGAAAGCAACCACTGAGACGATCACCTAAAAGTGTTCTCTGACTATTGGTCCCTAAGGGATAATGCCTCTTCTTGTAATGATTACAAATGGAACCCAAATTCCTACCTTTCCTGAAAGAAAACTCACACCTATGATTAATAAAGTCATATAATCTTTCATCAGCCAAAAGAATGTTCCAATTACGTTGTACACTATCAATAAGTCTAGTGGTATTCCGACCATAAGTAGTGGTTAAACGCAATACTGAAGTATTATTGGACTCAGTCTTGTTGTAATTCAACAATTGTTCCCACTGCATAGAATCAACCGAATTCTCCACAGATACTTGTCCCAATTTGTAACCCCTTTGAATGAACCTAGCCGTAAGGTCATCTCGATGTGTTAAATAAGTGGAGTTATCTGAACAAATACGTTTAACCCTCATGTACTGAGACTTAGGAATATTTTGACATATATGTGGTGGATGATAGCTGGTGGCATGGAGGTAGGAGTTGTATTGGGGGAACTTACGGTGAACCACAGTTTTTAAAGTGTTGTCAGGATTCTTGGTGACCAACACATCCAGAAAAATAATTTCATCCTTACTGTAGTTGACCGTAAATTGAATCCCCCACTTGTTTGAATTTAAATAATCAACAAACTCCTGAAGATACAAAAAGTCGGACCTCCAAACCAACCAGCAATCATTCAAATACCACCTCCATATATCCATGTCCTGCAGAAAAATGTTATGATTAGAGTCATAGATCATTTGAAGTTCTAAAAAAGCCATAAATAAATCAGCATAAATCAGGGCAAAAGAAGCACCCATGGCTGTTCCCCTAATCTTTAAATAGATGGTATCCTGATAGAAAAATACATTTTTCATCAGGACATGCTCAGTCATTTCAAGTAAAAAGGTGTTAAAACTTGAGATATATAGTCCAGAGAACTCCAACCAATGTTTCAAAGTCTCAATACCAGCCCAATGGGGGATATTCGTATATAGTGATGATACATCGAGGCTACACAATAACCAGTCATGTTCCAGTTGTGAATCGGAGACAATCTGTAGGAATTTGGTTGTATCCTGGATCCTAGATCTGACAAGAGGGAGCAGAGGTTTTAAATATTTCGTTAAATATTGAGATAAGAGTTCAGGTAATGAACCACGGCCAGACACAATAGGCCTCCCTGGTGGATTGTCCAAAGTTTTATGTACCTAAGGTAAAAAATAGATTTAGGGCAAAACCAGGTCAGAAACTGTCAGTTGTTGTTTGATATACTTAGAAATAATGCCTTCTTCTTTGGCTATAGATAAAAAAGTATCAATTTGTTTTTTGTAAGAAGTCGTAGGATCCAAAGGCAAATGTGTATAGTAACAAACATCAGATAACAGTCTCAAGGCCTCCCTATTGTATTTGGCCCAATCTTGTACAACCACCTGCTCCCCCTTTATCAGCAGCCAAAATTACTAATTCATGGTTGGAAGCAAAAAGGATTTTGTACTGTAGGCTTTTTGCCTTTTTCATGTGCCTTATGGCATAATTAAGAATAAAGAATATCATTTTTATCAGGATACCATTGTCTGCTGTTTTTTAATGATACCCACACCTTCAATTCATTTCAATCCATGCTCAGTTTTACTCCTTAGAGCTATGTGTACTTTCCTTGGACTATGCTTCACTAATACCACTGGGATATATTTGTGTATATTCTAATAGACTTCCTATACCAGTGATGAAACCCTCATAGTTATCATAGATAATATTATTACTCTGTACAGTATTCACAATGTCTGTGAGACTGTGATTGTTGCTGTTCCAAATACTATTTGGTTTCACACTGTGACTTTATTTTACCACTCCTTGTGTCTCACAAGCAAAACATTGCAAGGAGCATTAATTTCATAAAGTGTCACAAATTGATACATGAATTTGTAAATCTTATATCTATATCCACTCAACAGTAACCTTTGACTCTCTTTACTTGGTGACCTAAATGTATTACTGTTCATACAAGAGTTTTGTCAGTGCCTTTAATCCCCAAAGTTTCAAACATGCTTTCAGAAATAATAGCATACTCTGCACATATGTATAGATTACATTTAATCTTTTTCTAATTTTCACTTCTTTTCAGTAGTTTGATTTGCATTATTGTCTTAGTGGATGCAATGCATTTTCAGAGTCTACTGTATCACCTTCTTTAACTTCAGTAACACTAACAGTCATTTTTTGTGTTTCTTTTGTACAACTTGCAAATTTTGAATGCATATGCCTTTTGTTTTTATGTATCTTTGAAAAGTGCTCCTTTTCCCACTGAATCCAAAAATTCAGCAAAAGCAGGAAAATGATTCCTCTCATAATTATAACCACACCTAGAACATGTGGATTGAGCTTCAGCTGCATTATATTTTGTATGTACCTCATGGGTTTCTTTTTTGTCTTCAGTACTGTTGCAACACATTTTCACACTTTTTTCTGCCTTTTGATTTTATGTGATACAAAGCTACCAGGTTTCAAATTGTCTATTGTCAGTTTATCACCTTTTTAAAGACTTACAAGACTACAGAAAGAAAGAGACCAACCAACATGGCTGGAATAAAGATAAAACTTTAATCACCAAATAGAAATAGACGGTGAGTACTTTCATGCCACAAGGCACTTATTCAGACCATAAAACACAGTAAATATTTACATTCTGAAATACAGATAACAATTAAGCTAATGATTCAAGGCACGTAATTTCAGTGCCGGGTTTATAGAGACAGTATCATTAAGTCCAGAAACCCTACCTGCTCGTAGTTGTAAAATCCATTTTAATTCAGCACATTCAGTACAAGTTACAAGGTCACCCCCCCCTCCTTTAAATTTAAAGATATCAGTTCTAAAACAATAAATCTTAAAATAATGTACTTGACCTTACCTGATCTTTTGACTGCCCACATGGATGTGGACATACCCACTGAGGTTTTGGAATCCATTGTACATTCTGTTTCTCAGACTCCCACTAATGCAACTCTGTCAGAGGCCGGTATGGTATCTGAATCATGCCACCAGTGATTAAAAGGTGGAACCTCACTCTATCATTTCTGAAGGATCCAAGGGTATTCCACAAATTTTAGTAAGGGAATAAATACTTGTTAAAGTAGACATCACTGCAATGAAGAAAAACAAAAAATGAAAAATGTTACTTCTCCTCAGACATCCCCCAAAAAAAGAGAGGATGGATTTTTCAAAAAACAAACCGCAAATGCCCCCGAAGGGAGCTAGGAATTCTCCTCAAACAAAAAAAACACCAAGTACTGCTGCAGCTGACAATTTCTTTATTCACTTCATCCTGGTACCTCGGCCTCACAGGCCTTCAGTGGAATAACTTAATACAATCCCAGGAGCCTTTATATATTCCATCTTCACATCAATTCACATTTTATTTAATTGAATAATTGATTAATTTCCTTAAATATTTGTTAAAGCTTAAATATGTACCCCCCCAATACTATGCACCATAAATACATTAATATATGAATATATTAGTTAATAATACCCACGGAGTGACTTAAATCTAAAAATGACATTCTTTTTACACATTTCTTCTAACTACACATTTTTTCAACATATTTTTCATATTCCTTTACCATCCTATACCATTATTACCATTATATACAACTAAATGTCACAAAAAAAAACACAAGAGAAAACATTAACCCTCCCCTGAAAATCTACTATAAACAAACTCATTTTATAATATCATTACTACTATTTTTAAACTGTTTTTTTCATTTTGTTTAATATAAGTTTACTTCATTTTAAATCATTATACATTCATTATTATTAATCTTGCATCTTAAATATTAAATATGAGTTAATGTATCCAAAACACTGTCCACCATTCCACCTAACTGCATAGCATAGGTCTGATGGGCTAACACCCTTAACTAAACTGACTGCCTACGTCCTCCAATCAATATCCAAATTGAGACCCCAAGGATATAAAGTGCCCAAATATGCTATCAGTTTGGTTTATTAAGGATGGATTTTTTTCCAAGGCCTGTGAAAGGCTATCTTGGCTCTTAAACTGCCATCTTTTGTCTCTTAGTTCTACTCCTCACAACAGACATCTGGAATCATCCTGAGAGGATGATGAGGCAGAGTCTGATTCATATGAGCATTCTTATTCACTAATTCACTCACCAGGCCAAGTGATCCTCTTCCCTTTATTTGAAGAAACCATATCTAACATGACGAAACGTTCTGAGTGGGAATCCAGACAAATTTCTGATTTACAGAAAAGGTATCAAAACTTACTAGAAGTAGGTAGCACTGCACCTGCATGAGTCCCTTCTGTCCTGGAGGCCTTTCTGGATGCCTTTGTCTCTACTTACACTGCTTCTGATTCCAAGCCTCCAGCACCTACATGGCCTGACAGATTATATAAAGTGCCTGAAGTTTTAAAGTTTCTTTATAAGAATCTTTAGGCAGATACCTCTGCTTTTTCTATTTCTCTGATCAAGCCCTCCAAGCTTCTTCCTGCTGCTAATGCCCTTCCTTCTGATAAAGATAGCAGGTTTGTGAAAAAGGTATGCACCTTTTCCACTTTGGCTTTCAGAGATCTTAGTTTTCAGGCTCAAATGACATAATGCTTACTGTCTATTTTGGCTAATTTAAGGCTGTGTCTTCTCTGAAAGTATTTGACACAAAACAAAGGGCCATATCTATTGTGGCTCAGGTGGCTAGACATACTAGCAAGTGCAGCTATGATGCAGTGGAAACCTCTCCCAGAGCAGCTGCTACAGCATGTCTTCAGAAGGTATGCATGGCCTCGTTCTCATTCCTTACCTGAGTACATCTAAGCCAAGCTACTAAACTCACCTCTGAATACGAATCGTTCATTTGGCCCTGAAGCAGTCAAATTGTTTAAACCCTTGCAAGAGAAGTGTAAAATTATGAAGGACTGCAGCCAAATTTTTCTCACTTATGTCCTCTGGTCTCAGAAAAATTACCCAGATAAATAAGCCCAACATCTTTTCTTGCTGGGAGTCTAGACCCCCAAATAAGGGCAAGAAAATACCTAGACAGCGATATCAAGAGAAAACAGATAGGAATTCTAAGTCTTGTAGGCCTGCCTATCCAGACAAGTCATCCTATTTTCTGCCTCCTTCTCCTGCCCTCTCAGTTCATTCCTTCCTCTCTAAAATAGGCTAACCTTATATCTTGCAAACTGAATGCTCATAACTTCAAACAAATGGATCATTTCCATTATTAAACAGGGTTACAGGATGACTTGGAAGTAAATTCCACCTTTTAAAAGTATTCCTCCACTCCTTTCCAGTCAGGTATACCTTCTATCTCCTACCCTACCCTACAATCTCTGGTCCTTCAGGTTGATGTGTTCTGTCCTATGACATGGTGGCCATTGGCCCTGGACCCTCAGGAAGTCTGTTCACTCCCCCAGTCCCCCAGGCTAAGTCAAAGGCATCTGCATGCAGTTCCTGATGAAGTATTCTAGAAAAGCTGACTCTACCTGCCTTTGAACTATCAGCTTCTGCCTCTTTCATATTTTGAACTTGAAAAACCATACTACTAGTAGCCCTTACTTCAGCTAGAAGCTTCTAAGCTCCAAGCCCTGATGGCATTCCCTCCTTCCTTATTTTTCATAAGGACAGAGCATCTCTGAGGGCCAATCCCTCCTTTATGCCTAAAGTAGTTAATGAGCTATCCCTCAACCAGGCTATCAATATTCATGCTTTTTTTGCCTAACCCTCAGAATTGTTATGAAAAGTACTTATAACTAGGATTGTATATCTCAGGTTTTACATGGACATGTGCAAGTCCAGTTGCAAAACTGACCATTTGTTTGTTTCCTTTCAAAAAGCCAAATTGGAAAATCCAGTTTCTAAATAAATTATTGCTAACTAGATTTCTAAATCCATTTCCTTTTGTTAAACTCACCGTGGGAAGTCTTTATATTCTGCTAGAAAAGCCCATTCCATTAGAGCAGTGGCCTCCTTTGGAGCCTTTTAGAAAAGTATCGACTCAAGAACCATCCTGGAAGCAACCACTTGGTCTTCTCTGTATATCTTTGCCAAACACTACATGGTAGATGCTTTTTGTAGCTCCAGAGTCTCTTTTGCCAGGTCAGTTCTCTCTGAATTGATTGGCAGTTCTCCTGTGACTGATCAATCCACCCTTACTGCTCACTAAGCTTTAGGAATCACCCAACAGTTTGGAATACTTCAGCAGTGATCAAAGGAAGGATATAGTACAGCTGTGTAAGAACTTAGTGTAACAGTAGATGCCCTACTCATCACTGTTGTAGTATTCCCTTCCACTCATCCATCCCCCTTAAGTGTCTTTATCTTGGTTTTGCCTTTCTTCTCATGGGCTGAGAGAGAGCCATTATTTGCTTTGTCCCCTTTTAACTGACCTTTTTTCCTATCCTGCATCCTTAGATGTCTCCAGAACCCCTGGCTTCAAGCAGTCTGAAGTTTCCATACTCATTCATCTGCTTATGTACCTTTACATCCATGGGCTTAGGTCATATGTTGGAAGTATGGCTCTGTGGAAGGTTTTGGCTTTGGTACACTGGCTGTTAGTCCAGACTTTTTGCTGAGATACCCCAACAGTTTGGAATACTGCATCAGTGATCAGTAGGGTATATTCTGTTATCCTAAGTTCTTACACAACTGTATTTTCCTATTCTAGCTATTAATTTTTGTGCCTCATCTTTGTCTAATTTTGGCATAATTAATTCTTATGTTTCCATTTGTACCTTTGTTGATTTCTCCATTCCTGTGCTGTATAAATATTTTCATAAAATTTCTGAAAGATTGCTAATGCCTATATAGTATCTCTGGCTATTTTTCTTATTATAGACTACTTAAGTTTGGCAACAACTCTATTTTCTGTTCCCTAATTCATTGTGCCAAAAATGTTTGCACTCTAGAGTTGTTATCAAAAAATAGTTGCTTATCAGCAATCTCATACACTTTTGCATATTATCCATATGCCCCATAGTTTCCCTTTAGCTTTCAGCAGTTACTCTTTTTCTGTGAAATTCTCCTTCTTCTGCAGTACTTTAATGTCTGAAGAAGTGCCTGTTGTGTGAAAATGCTAACATTTTATATTAAAATGTTATACTTCAGTCATGTGTTCGTACTTTAAATTTTGTCAGCCCCTCTAAATATGGTCTGCTACTTCTTTCCTTTAGTGTGCTCTCTCTCTCTCTCTCACACACACTTATTTTTATCATGTTTTTAAACTCCATTTTCATTTTATCCCATTCACTGGCTATCCCATCCGAAGTAATTTCTATATTCCTTATTTCCACTACCCATTCCTTAAATTCCTCTCTTTTAATAGATAAGTAGGAAAGCATCAATGTTTCTTTTTTGCATTTTTATTGATCTGTGATTTGATATAGTTATTGGATGGGTTTTAAAGGTTTCATTTTAATACTTGTGTCCCATGTGAAATATAATTTTGATCCTGTCATTCCCAGTTATTTTATCTTCTGGAATAATATGTAAATTATGGCTGAGTTTGTCTTACTGGGTTCACATATTTCATACCAAACATTCTCATGTATGTCTTCAGTAACTATCCACTTTTGTTATATTTTCTTTGTCTCTCCCCTCTTCCTCTCTCTCTAGGTCCCACAATACATCCTCACTAATGAAAATCAGGTTCCAGTCCCCACCTGTAAATAATATTTTTCCAAAACGTTCCATAATAGTAATTTTAGGTCAAATATAAATACATGCCAGTGTAATTCTCCACTCCTGCCAATAATGCTACCATTATTGTTTTTTCCTCTTCTGCCACTATTGGAGGCCCTTTTGCAATCTGTATTATTTTTCCACTTTTCTTTTGTCCCTGATATTCAGGTGAATGTCCACCCTGAAATCCTTTCAAATCTGTGTTCATTTCTATCCAAATGCATTTCTTGAAACATTGCTTTTGTACCCCACACTTCTTAATTTGCTTTTAGTCTATACCCGTAAGTCCTTTTACATTCCATGTTAATATTGGCAAAGCAGATATTCTGACAAAAAGCTATTACTCCTACATTTTGTACATGACAATATATGTTTCCATCTTGCTGTTACATGCACACAGTGTTTGGTAATCTTCCCCTGTCCATTCTACTAATGTATGGTAGTCCTAACCCTAGTCCTGCCCCTAACCCTAATGCTATCTGTTCCCTTACAAAAAAAAAAGAACTTTCCCTAACAGCGCCACTAAGCAGCACACTTGGACACACATCCTGTCCCCCTCTGGAGGCAATTGGGGGTTGACTGTCCCTGCACTGGAGACCCTGGCAAAAGATAACTTCTGATGTGTGGGTGCAGAGGATAATATCCAGAGGTTACCAAATTCCCTTTCCTCAACAAACCCCTCCCAACAAAAAAGTCCCAGATGTGCCAGTCAGTCAAAGGGATCAAGCAATCATTCAAATTCAAAAACTGCTAGAAATAAAAGAGTAATCCAAGAGTTCCCGTGAGATCAGAGAGGATTCAGAACTTACTCAAGGTTCTTTGTGGTTCCAAAGAAGACAGAGGACTGGAGACTAATCTTGGATCTCAGCAGATTGAAAAAGTTAGTTCACTGATGCAAGTTCTGAATGGTCACAGTACAATCCATACTTCCTTTTCTGGAACAGGATGATTGAATGTACTATATAGATATTCAGGATGTGTACTACCATATAGAAATGGAGAGATGCTCCTGAGGATATCTACGCTTCCAGCTGGGAGCCAGTCACTACCAGTTCAGAGCACTGCCCTTTGATCTCACTACCACCCCCGGAATGTTCACCAAAAGCATGGCAGTGGTTGTGGCTCACCTGATGCAACAAGGATTCTGGGTGTTTCCTTACTTAGACGACAGTCTCATATCTGCCCCAACCAGGCATCTACTTATTTGTGCAAGAGACTCTGTTCTTCAGGTTTGTTCTGAGCTAGGCATAACCATAAATTACCAAAAGTCTCATTTGGAACCCACTCAAACACTAGCATTCATAGGGGCACTACTACATACTAATCAGATGAGTGCAACACTTCCTTCTTCCAAGGTGTTAACAATCAGACTGCAAACTTCAAGGTTAATCAGAAACAAGAAGGTAGCTGCCCATCATATTCTACAGGCTTTAGGATCTATGGATGCAGTGATTGTGTTGGTTCCACTAGCCAGGTTTCACATGCAAATTCTGCAAAGGCTTCTGGCTTCTTGATGGTCAATAATTCACCAACCAATGTCTCACAAAATTCTCATAACGAACATATGCAAAAGAGATCTCTCATGGTGGATTCATTCAGAACAGGTGACACAAGGTTGGCCATTTTTCCCCCTTTAACCACAGACTATGGTGACCACAGATGCTTCCCAGATGCGGAGGCCATTATCTGGAGAAGACAATCCAAGGAACCTGGTCCATAGGTGAGGCTAAGCTCCACATAATCATCCTAGAGATGAGGGCAGTGCTTCTAGCATTGCAGACATTTCAGACTGCTCTTGCTCTGGGGATGTTAGAAATTCAGACAACATGTCGGTGGTATGGTACATAAGCAAGGAGGAACCAGGTCATACCCTCTGTGTCGAGAAATGCTCAGAGTGTGGCAATGGGCAATCTCATCCAACCGTTTTCCTGTAGCAATGCACATTCTAGGAAGTTCCAACATTATAGCGCACAAATTGAGCAAAGCCATTCTCATGCTTACATGTGGTCCCTCAACCAGAATGCAGCAGAGAACATTTTCCACACATGGAGCCAGCCTTTCTGCGACCTCTTTGCCTCTCCCCTGAACAACAAGTGCATTAGCTACTTCTTCTTAATTCCCCTATTGGGGCAGTTCCTGAGGAATGCTGTGGTACACAATTGGCCTCCCAGACTATTGTATGCCTTTCACCCCATTCCATTGATTCCAAAATTCCTTCAGAAAGCCATCATGTTGAAGATAGCAGTAATCCTCATTGCTCCGTATTGGTGTTGACAAATCTGGTTTCCTTTCCTCTGGCCTCATCTACAGAAGGAGCCCTGGATTTTGGAAGCCTTTCCAGATCTGCTGTTGCACCCGATAGGAATGCTTTATCCCAACCTTCACAATCTTAAGCTGACAGCTTGGTTCCTCCAGTTCTATTAATTGCCAGACAACGTATACTCTCCTCCCCAGTCCGTCATATTCTTATGTCCTCCCGTAAGTCATCTACTCAAAAACTCTATAGGAGTAAATGGAAATGGTTTGTAATTTGGGCTCAACAACACAATATGGATCCTCTCATGGGACCCATTCACTATATTCTAGAATTTGTAGCCCATCTTTTCAGTAACAGAGCTGTAGCATCTACTGTCAAGGTCCAGTTAGCAGCCATTTCAAATTTTCACACTGGGATAAACAACTTATTTCTCATTAGTCACAACACAAAATGTAAAATAAAAACTAAAAGAAAACTTCTCTCTCATTTCCCACAAACTTTACAAAGCCTTCTTAAAAGGGACCATGTTGTTAAGACCTCCCCACAATTATCCTTCTCCCCCTTGGGATCTAAATTTGGTTCTATGTCTAATTGTTCAACCACCCTTCAAACCTGCAGCATCTTGTGATATTGAGTTCCTATCGTAGAAAACTATCTTTTTGGTAGTTATCACATCAGCAAGACAGATATCAGAAATTCAGGCACTGTCTTCCCAGCCCCTGTATTTGGTTTTTCATAAAGACAGAGTCTCTTTGGGTACCAACCCCCTCTTTCTTGCCCAAAGTTGTTTCTCAAACAAATATTAATCAGACTACACATTTGTCTGTTTTCTTTCCTAATTTTAGTATTAAGGGATGTTCATAGACAGTTGTATTTTTATTTACATAGAACTAAAGAGTTTCAGAAAGCAAACCAATTGTTTATTGCATTTGCAGGCCCTAGGAAAGGCCTACCAGTTTCCAAAGTTACTTTATCAAAAATAGCTTTCTATATGTATTTCCTTCATTTACACCTCAAAAGGCATGAAACCTGACAAGTCCATTCAGGCTCATTTACCACGGCGATGGCATTCTGACTGCAGTCTTCCATACAAATGCTTCCTTGGATGATATTTGTGCAGCAGCCACATGGGCAAACCAGGTTTACCTTCATTAGGTCCATTGTCCAACGTGCATTACATCAAAAGGACAACAGCAAAAACTCACAACGCTGACACACAGAGGTTCAAATGGGTATAATGCGAATACACTATGCCATTCAAACGCCTAGACAAATGTCAAAAATGGTTTTCCGTCAAACCATTTTTGACATTTGTCCTCTGAAGTGTTCCGTAATTTGCTCTGTCGAGTCGTACAAATGCACGATCGCACATACCATTCTTGACAAAATGAAAGTAAACTAGGCAAACCATCATACTTTTATCACTCATTACAAGTTAGATTTGGTCTCCAGGGGAAGAGCCTCCTTTGGTGCAATGATTCTAGGAATATTCTCCCATGAGTCCACCCGGGGTAATGGTAGCTGCGGACTCAGTCCCATATGTGAGGATTAGATGAAAAATTGACAATATCAGATAAAGAAGTTGTGTTCACCATAATGTTTGATCTGTATAGTTGATTTTTCATCTCTCCTCACATCCTCTCTCTCCAACCCCTTTCCTTGGGGTTCTTGGTTTAGCGGGAAGAAATTCTCAAGGATTAAGTTGTTTTTCCTTATACTCTAGAAATTGTCTCCTTTAAAGGAAAACTCCGCCCGAAAATAAAAAAAAAAAAAAAATGTTTTTTTTTCACTGTCTTTGTTTCCTGACCTATTTTAAATCCTCAAAATCACTCTGTGCTTTATTTGTGAATTTAGCCTGTTTTCCACAACATGGCTACCAATGGGGCTTGATGTATCAATGTGATCTTGTTCTCCCTAAACCCTTTCTCTTTCCCATAATACTTTGTATGGCTCATGCCAGACATAAGGAAGTAACTTTGAATTCCCATGACATTGACATATAATGGGATTTGGGAGGGTCACCGTTATTTTCTTTACCTTCTGTAAAAGGACTGCTTCTTTTCTGTCTCTAATCACCCTCATTTATGTTTGGCTCAGACCTTTTTTTACACTATACTTAGAAGTTATCCAGCTACAGCCAGAAAAGTAACTAAATTGCTGGCCTTTGTTCAGTGTTTGCTTTTGTAGTTCAAGAGGACTTGAGAGTCCCCTCCCCCCACACTACTGCATAGGTGTTAAAACTGCCACTGCACTGAGAGAGCCTTGCAGAATCAATTCCTCTTAGACTACAAAAGAAAACACCTAGATTATATGAAGTGTATTGCTTTGCCTGACCAACATCATTGAAAGACAGTGCACTGCATTATCATGCACTAACTCAAGCTGTCTTGATTGTTATTACAACCAGCACTGTACAAGATCTACTGAAGATTCTGGTACTGCTTATATGAGAAATATTACATAAAAAAGTAAAGTTAAGCCATTTGGTGTTTAGTTCATCAGCTTTTTGCAATAATCTAGAATAACTTCCTGTTATGATTATATCAGGGTGCAAATAATCACTGTGTAAGGAAAATAATGCATAGCAAATCTTATAAGCACATTATGCTATATTCTGACAGATAATTAGTCCTCTCTATGGTGGGTCTGCTCCTCTGTGGCCTCTGTTTTTCAAATGTCAAGAACAATGCCAAGGGCCTTTCGCTTAGCAAGTTGCAGATGATTGCAAGTTATGAGCAATTATGTTACAATGGGATACAGTAGGCCTTTTGTATCCTATTGTAACATCTTACAGGAAGGTCTTACACAGACCATTACTGGTGCCAAAGCCACAGCTTAGAACTCAGTGCCTAGAAATGCATAATAGTACCTTTTGGGAGTTGACCATCCAGGGAAACTGTCATTTATGAAACACCCCTAAAAGTAGACACAGTAGTCAGGGATTTGGGGACTGATGTAGATAGTAACCTGGTTTCTGACCAATATGTGTCTAAGGTTGTAAAAAAATCCTTCCCTGCTACTCAAATTATAAGTAAGGGCATGGCATCTAGGTCCAAGGGAGTCATTGTGCCACTATACTCAGCTATCATCAGACCCATCACTGAGTATAACATCCCCTTCTATATGTACCTGACCAGTCACATGGTACAACTGGAATGTCCACAGACATTCCTCACCAAAAAATACACGGTGTAAACAGTGTCCTATGCAGATTGCCTCAAAGCCCTATTTCTGTACATTGTTTCTTACACACTGCTGAAAGGCAATTTAAGCCTGACATACAAGGCAGCCTCTGGATTCTGCTCTGATGGGCCTTTTGCATATCTGCAAAACAAGCAACATCAAAACTACAAGATTTAAGGATTTAAACTTTGATTGCAACTTAAATAGGAAATGTTGGAGGGACAGGTGTGTATCTCAGAGAAGCCCCACTCTCTGGAAGAGGATTGCAGTCCATGTGAAGCAGAGCACTTTTTTTTTATAGGTTCATAGACCAGTTTACCTTTTTGTACTCAAATTAACCAATCCCATTTGGTTATACACTGGCCGTACCCATCCCATGGTTGATGATTATAAATTACTCCTAATGAGAATAACTGGGATCATACCATAAATAATTTCAAAGGACCCATGCATGGGATAAAGCATTTAGGAGCTGCCTCTGTCCTTTAGTAGTACCAGAGGCAGTCCTGAGGTAACTTTTCTATTTCCCATAAATAGATCTAAGTTGCACTTGAAAATGCACAGGGATGAAGTTTGTTTTATTTGGATGGGGAGTCTGTTCAACAGCAGCAGTATCTTCTACAATATATACCTGTCCCTCCAAACCATTCTGTTGACATTGCAGAAGCATTTTAGATCCCTAGACTGATTATTTCTGATGCCATTTGACTTGCTGATGTGCAGTAAATCCATCAGTAAATGAACAGAGGATGCCTTGTATGCCAGACACAGGTCACCTCATAGCAGACTGTAAGATACAGATTATAGTGACAGGGCTTTGAGTCAGTCCATGTAGGACATGTTGTTTAGGTCTTGTATCCTATTGTAGGGTATATCTGTAGGTGTTCCAGTTGTTGCATGTGTCTGGACTGATACATGCCAAAGATGACATTATATTCAATGATTGGCGTAATGAGGGCTGAGTAAAAGGGGACACTGACATCCCTAGATATAGACAGTACATTTGTTTATAAGCCGTGCAATATAGAAGGACTTTCTTACAACAATAGATACACGTTGGTCAAAAGTGACATATCTCTGTCCACATAAGTTCCCAAATGCCGCATAACTGGGTTAACTCTTAGAGTGTATTGTCAATGCAGTAGTTCCCTAGGGTAGATGACTTCACAAAGGATACAGTAATGCATTTTTGGGCTTTTAGTTTCAGTCCATGATTTTGACATCAGTTATTTAAACAAACCTTCCTGCAGGACAGCAAAGTCATTTGGGGATTCAGTGACAGCTCCGAGCTTGCATTCTTCTGCAAACTTAGTCAGCTGGAGCTCTTTGATATTGGCTTTTGCTTCAGAAAAGTAGATGCCAAACAGGAGATGTCCCAGGATAAAACCTGGGGGACTCCACTGGTGAATGGTCTCTTTGAGGAGGTAACTTCCCCTACTTTATCTGCATCCTATCTGTGAGCCAGTTGGCATTCCAGCAGGTGACGTATTCCCAGTTTATTTAGTTTGTACTATGCGTCACTATCAGTAATTCTAGTCAAGCACAACCTGGACCATTGGATGGGAAATTGGAAATTCTCTCCTGGTCTGTCTCTGATGGACAGAGGCAGTCATTAAATCATGCC
Organism: Protopterus annectens; assembly: GCF_019279795.1. NCBI lineage: Eukaryota > Metazoa > Chordata > Ceratodontiformes > Protopteridae > Protopterus > Protopterus annectens. The sequence continues at coordinate 23,572,049 of NC_056725.1, forward strand.
CTAACTAAGATACACCTCTTAAAATAACTTTTAAGGCATAATAACTTGTGGGGTAATTTGGGTTTTATGGCTAGGCTTATAAAGGCCTCAGTAGTCATTAGGCTAGTAGACACCTATGAATTTTAAGCATGGCTGGTTAGCATATACACAGCTATGTCTTGAGGAGATGGATGGAACTGTAGCCAACAGCAGTAAATTGATTAAGTGAATGTTAACATTTACATCTAAAAAATAAGTGTGGGATCTGTGACTGTGTAATTTTAACAGTGATATAAAACAAACCAGGAGGTTAGCCACAGATCCAATAACAATGTATTCAAGGCAATTATTTAACTAAAACAACATGAACCAATTAATCACTAGCCCACTGGTATTATTCATTAATGATGGAACAGCTAGAAGTAATTATTGCTAGCTACTGATAAGGTAAACTTTAACAGCAAATACTACAGACCAGATATAAATTAGCACTGGTCCTGGTCCTATAGGCAGGTGGTCAAGGAGATATTTAATGAATAAAACAGCATAGACTATTAGTTGCTGGCCAGCTGCTGAGGAGTCATTAACAAAAACACAGCTTGAACTATTTATTAGATATTGCTAAGAAATCTCAGAGTCAATACTTGTGTGGTATATCAGTAATATAAAAATAGTCTACAAAACCATATTGACACAATTAATAAGACAATCTCTTGAGCAATGGTAAGTACAGAGATCAGTGAATGCTTACTGGTTAGAAAAGTGAACTATAGCTGGAGCAGGACTCCCCTGTGGCTACATCTTCCCAGGCAGCCAGGACAGAGTGATTTAAAAATGATGCCTCACTGTTATCAATCTTCTTAACTTCTTAATGATGTATAGAATACATTGCAGTAAACATAAATTTAATATCCAAGTCTTAGAAGAAATAAGTAGTAATTGCTAATGTAACAACTGGGGAGCATCAAAAAGAAATGTATTGGGGAAGCAAGTGAAAAGTTAAGAACAACCCACAGACAGATGTGAAATAAAGGAATGGTGGTGAATAAGTAGCAGAGTAAAGAGCTTTTACACTATTACACCAAGGTGAGCAACAGTGGGGAGGCGAGACCAATGAACTGGAATACCGTGATATAAAAAGACTGTGACATTAGTGCTGAATTGAAATGGTAACAGTGTCAGGGACAGCTTGAAGGGGAAAAAATAGTCTTAAAAGGCCCATATCCAGGGCGTACCCATACACATGCAAAAGCCAAAAGACAGGGATCCAGAAGGTGGGGATGGGGAGGAGAGGCCCGAGTTTGGCAACTGCCAAAAAACCATAATGCTCAGTTTGGAGGGTAGGCCAAGAAGAAGGGTCATGCCTGATGTCAGCAAGCAGAAGGAAGGTGGGCAAAAAGAACAAAGAAATTGCAGATGGTTGTGTGTAATGTTTGGAGTTCATTTATTTCTGTCAGAAGAAGGAGAATACATGAAAAGTGATAGAGGATCAGGGTAGGCATTGTTCTATTACAAGAGACAAAGGTGAAAATCCAGACATGGGGAGAAGGTACTGTGTTTTGACTACACAAAGGGAGAAATGGACAACAAGACAGGGAGAAGAATGGCCAGAGAGAACTATACTGAAAGTGATAAAAAGTGGGACAAGCAGATTGATCATCAGGCAGGGAAGGATGGAAGGTGTATGTTGGACAATAGGAAATATCTGTGCACTAAATAGGTATGAAAACTGATTCTACATGAATGTTTTTGCTAACTGGGACAGGCAAGAAGAAATGGAGTAGAGGTAATAGTGGGGGACTACAATGCCACCATAAAAACGACAGGTTGTAGAGAAAGAGGGAACATAAAAAGAATTACACTAAGGAATGAAACAGGGAGAGTAGTTGGACATAAGGAGGGAATGGTATCCAACCAAGAACACCTTCACAAGAAACATTTTGGTATAGGGAAGTAGGTTAGACAGGTTCTTATGGAAGGAAAGCCTAGTGGAAATAATGCAAGAGATCCAAATACAAGAGAGACACATATCAGGTCATGCATCATTGAGCCGAAGGAAACAGAGGACAAGAAAACTTTGCAGCGATTAGTAAAAGAGTCAATAGGGGCAGCCGCGGTGGTGCAGCGGTTAGCATTGTCACCTCACAACAAGAGGTTCTCTGGTTCAATCCTCAGCTGGGGTGCCTTCTGTGCGGAGTCTGCATGTCCTTCCCTGTGGTTGAGTGGGTTTCCTCCGGTTTCCTCCCACATCCCAAAGATGGATTGGACACTCTAAACTGGCCCTAGGCATGAGTGTGTGTGTGCCTTCTGTGGAAGGTTGGGCGCTGGGCTGGCAACTCGACACCGTAAAACTCCACTGCCAATCATGAGCGGACAGGTGATTTGCTGTGGTGACCCCTAACTGGGAAAAGCTGAAAGAAGAAGTAGTAAAGGTGTCAATACAAGACAGTGACAAACTGGAAGAACACCTATGGGATGGGATCAAGGTCACTCACAGGAAAATTGATATGTGGAAAAGAAAAGGATGATTGAGGAAATGGAGAGAGAGAACTAGAGGTAATACATTAGTAAGCCAGAAGAAATGAAACTAGAAGGAAAGCAATGTAGACAAGGGGAAAATCAATAAGAATGAAATTAGAGAGTGAAGTTATTACAGAGCAATAAATTTAACAGACTTCTGGTGCATAGTAGCAGAAGGACATGTGAAATAACTAGCCTAGAAAGGCAAGAAGAAGCAGAGAGAGATGGAGACTATTTAAAAGAGGACAAGCTAATTAGGGAAACATTTAAGGACTACTATATGGAGATTTACAAATAACAAGAAGGGACAAGGCGTTTCAGAATGAAACCGGGAAAGAATGTACAAGTGTATAATACTGAAGAACAAGCAAAGATACAAGCTGAATGCAGAGGTGATAAGGGCTGAGATAAGGAAAGCCATTAACAAGATGAAGGCAAGGAAATCTGGAGGGGTTAGATGGATTCCCCCAGTTCTACATATGAGGAGGGGGGATGGGAAAAGTCATGCAGGAAGAATACAGGACTCGGGCAAAACATCTAAAAGTATGAGAATGTCCAAGATATATACTGCCATTCTTCATGTATTATTATTATGTAATGATTTATCCTTTGTAGACTGGGTTATTCCCAGTTGGCTAGTGTCTTCTTTTCAGGGGAGCCCCAAGGTGGTATTTATACTACTAATAGGGGAAATTTGGCCAGAGCATTGGGGAATTTCCCCTTTTTGATAGGTGCCATGGGATCTTTTCCATCCACCTGAAATACCACCAACTCTTGCTGATTGGACCTCGGATTAACATCTCATATAAAGGACAACACAGTCAAGAGTGAGGTCCCCCCCCCCCCAGTGCTGCACTGTATTGTCAGGAATCAAATCACCTGGTGTGGGAATAGAGCCCGCAGCCTTCTCATCATCCAGCACCAAAGGAATGTGGGCTATATGACTCACAGTTCCATATTAGTATGCAAATATTGCTAATATTAATAACTACTAAAACAAAGAAAACAGTATAGTTCTGAATGTTTACTCCCTGCTTTTTGTTTTTTGTAACCATTATATGTGCATATAGGAGCACACTTATACTTTTCCTGGAAAGTCTATTAATGCATTACTAAACAAAAGGTGCAGATATTTTATATGTCCATAACTCTGCATCAGCAGTCTTCAGTACCTCGTGGAATGTAAATCTCACACTGACGTCCATAGTGCTAAAGTATTAAACTGTAGCATCCTCTGGATGAAACCGTGAAGTTAAATGCTAAATGCTACTGTTCATGATAGAGTAACATTAACAATCAAATACTGGTAATATTCATAACTGGGGAACAAACAAACAAGGCTGTAGCTCAGGATGTACCTACGTAAATTATTTTTTTGTTTAATCCTTTATTACAAAAACTGCCTTCTTTTATTAAAGATTCCTGGGATTTTTTAGACAATCTTTAAAAGTTTGTGTTTACTGATAGAATGTTTAGTGTAGATGTGCAATTATTCACTTCTACACCACAAGATGAAGTTTTGGATTTAAGAGCTTTGCTGACTGAGTATATACTCAGTGGAATAATACAGATATTAATACTGCAGATCTGCTTATGGATATCGTATTGCTTTTTTTCATATTTTATCAAATTATGTCATCGTCAAATTAGAGGGGTGGCAACCCTCTTTTGTGAATCTAGTTTGGGTTGGTAGAAGAGTGAAATACTTGTGAATGTTGTAGTTTATGAAAAAATGTACATTATGTCAGATTTGTGGATGACCTGTATTTTGTTTTTTTTTTTTCTTCTGCTAGGTCAAAACAAGAATGTCTTGCATTTTTGGAGTAGTTGAATAGTAGATCTACTTTTTTAAAATGTACTTCGGGTGATGTCAATCAGAAAGTAGCCTTTCTTGATGTGTAAGTTTGGCTTGATGTAGACAATAAGACATTTAGTAGCAGGTTACATAGGTAAGATACAGCTGTGAATAATTATTTGTTTTATAGCATGTGTAAGGACAGTATCCCTAGAGGTCAGTTTGTTCGAGCAGGTAGACTTTTTTAGTAGAAATTTATCACATTATTAAAGTTTCTAAGAATGGGGGGTATAATATTAATAAATTGTTTAAAGTGGCCAGGGAAGTTATAAATCATAGAAATGCCCACGTCCCTCTAATTCTTTCAGAAGGGTTTGTAAAGAAAACTGGTACACATTTTTAATGTAGACAGAACTGTAGATCATTATAAAAGTCTTAAATGCTTACAAAATAATGGAAAATAATTAAAGGGAAACCTGAGCTTAATAAAGTTATTGCCATTAAACCATATTTTGTTAAAAAAATAAATAGTATTAAATGTATTTTATGTAGAGATGATATTGAGATTTTAGTATATAATATAAACAAACAGAAAAGCACCTTCCATCGTGGTAATTGTAAAGCTTGTAGATATAATTACAAAAGTAACTATATTTTGCTGTTGGCTAATAATTACCTTAATTGTAGAATTTTATATGAGTCAAGTGGTTTAGTTTATATTCCAGTCTGTGAAGGGTGTAAAGTGTTTTATAGTGAATGACAACAAGATGTTTTAAAAAGAGAATATTAGAGCATGTTTATGATATTAAAGCTAGAGATTCCAAAAAATGCTTTATTTAGACATGTTTTTGAACATCCAGAACATACATTTTTGATTTTTTGGTTTAGAAAAGGTTTTAATGGATGCAAAAGGGAGAGGTTATAGGAATAAAATTAAGCAAAGGGAGGCTATCTGGCAATTGAAATTATAGGCCAATAAATCCCCTGGTTTAAATTATTCTATTAACATCAAATGCATTTTAAAAGGTAGAAAGGTTAGAAAATATTGAATTTATACATTGTCTGTAACTGTAGTAGATTTCTATTTGTTTTTATGTTTTATGTATTATATTTCTTTGAGTTTTATTGTGTCAGCTGATTGAGTCATGTCATATATGTGAAAGTTATAAACTGGCTTCTGCTTGTTAGAATGGTGTTCTGAAGAAATCTATTGTACAAAGGACGAAAGTGCTAAAAGTTATTAAATATTTTTTGCGGTTTGTAGGTGCTGTGGTTTTTTTATTTTTATTTTTATGTTTATTTTTTTATGAGCACATCTTACCCAGCTCTTGTTTGTCATTTTTACCACTATCCTATGCTTGCAAGAGTGCACAGTTTTGTTTTGCTGACAAGTCCATTAGTGTAGTATTAAAGTAAAAAGATTGGGTGGCACAATGCCAGGGTGATCCTATGGGCTAGGCTTGTAAAGGCTCCAGGGCCATTAGCTTAGTACACCCCTATGAAATATGACATTTCCATAAGTTTTCACAATCCTAAATACATTATGTAATATACATCTTGCATTATTTCACTGAACACATACATAGTAATTCATGTCAGCTTGCAAATTATCAATGGTTCCCAAAAGGTGAGGCTGCCATTCTTAAGATTAGTATCAATGTGCAAATATTGCTAATATTCATAACTGTAAGAAGAAATAAAGCAGTATAGCTCAGACTGTATGCATGCTACCCACAGCCTTTCTTTGTCAATTTTTACTATCATCTCGTATGCACTTGGATGAGCACTTTTATTATTTTTTGGCAGGTTTTTGCCCACTACTGCCTTCTGACCATCAGGCCGTCTGTTGGACCATTAATGCATTCATTCTTTAGCAGACAAGAGCTGAGGAAGAGGGGTTGTCATCCAGGCAGCCATCAGGGGTGGTTTATGTTTTTTTTTTTTTTTTTTCTCAGCCCTAATGCTCCTTGCACTAGGGAGGCTCCAAGGAAGGGTCATGATAGGTAGTGGACTGACCACAGAGGATGCCTGTCACTTCCACAAGGGATGTTGCCTCCAAGCAGTACGCCCCCTCTGCACCATGAGTGTTTCTCTCCAGCCTCCATCAGGGAGATCTCGCTGCCCTATGTGTGTTTGGGTGCATATAAACTCCACTGTCCCACTTCACTCCTTCTCCCTTCCCCTTCATTGCCAGTATCATAAAACTAACTCTAGTCACCTGGGTCACAGTTAGGGCTCAGTCCTTCTGTGGCATGGATCCAGGTGCAACATGTCTATTCTTGATGCCAAGTCTGTTAATGCATTATTAAACAAAATATAAAAATCTGTTATATTTTCCATAACTGTACACTAGCAGACATCAGTAACTCATGGAATGCACAGATAATGCTCAGTATTTCAAAATACAGGTGAACAAATTATAGTAGCTTGTAGACAGTATCTTGATTTCTAATGTTGAAGCTACAGTTCTTGTGATGTTAGCATTAATATGCAAATACTGCTAATATTTATAACAGTGTCATACTAGCTACCTCTTTTTTTTTGGTCCAGTAACACTGATTTGCCATAGTACATGCACTGCATCATATTGACAAAAATAGTGGCATGTCCCCCAACATAGCAGTGAAATGCTGGCAATAGTCTATATAGGTGTGCTTTTCCACTAATTGACAGCAGTAACAAAAAGGCACAGTTACTTTCCAGCTGTGGTGGTTACTTTTACGCTGAATGACTAGCTAGTTGTGAGAAAAAGTGGTAGTGCTAATGCATGTGTCACATGCAATGACAAAGCTAATGCCCCCCCCACCCTACAACATACAAGAAAATGCAGAAATAACCTTCATTATCTCTGTTTATTACAGTGTGTCAGTATGTTAGTAGTTTTAAATCCAAGACACGCTGACTGTTCATGAAGTACATGCACATATTCACTTTGACTGATTTATACAAAGGCCGTAGGAATGAACTACAGCATGGTGACAACCATGAATGGCCTAGGCATCCCTCACACAAAAATAAATGCAGGTAGTACTCTGTATAGCTATGTAGTGTGAATTGTAGCTGGCACTAACTCAGACGTACGACTGCCTCCCTACAGTAGGTACAATAATGGTCACTGATTGGTTAGTGAAAGAAAATGTAGCAATAGTGATGCTTGCTGCAAATATTATCCAAGGTTGCACCCCCTACATAAGCATAGAATGCAAGCAGTAGTCCATAGTTCTCTAAATTATAATCCATCCATAAATGCCCAGTTCTGTTACATTTATAGCATTTATAGCATTTTAATTCACACTTTTTTGCATCATGATCTGTTTTCTCACAAATATAAAATTTCCTTTTATCATGGTTATTTATCAAATGATCATATTTTCCATAGGAAAAAAACATGTTTTAGGTTGCTCCCAATATTTTATATCACCTCTGTTACCTTCTATATTTAGCATTCTAGGGATATGAACATTTTTTTTTCTTTCTCCAATTTCAGTACAATATGATAGTCCCATCCACCAGTCCATAATCCTCTGGTATCGTGCACTTTACTAATGTCCATAACAACTTCTTTAAGAAGTTTGCTTAAATGTCTCTTTTAAAGTCTGTTTCTCAACTTTAGTTCAAAAATGAACATATATTTTCTTTTTTGTTTCACTGTGAAATGTTTTAACCACATATGAGTTCCATGGATTGTAGTTCTTTTTTTTATACCCCCTAAAAAAAATTTTTAGAACAGAAACTGTCTAAAAATAATGTCACAAAACTTCTCTTTATGAGTAAGAATAAAAGTTCTTACCTTATGAGCCTTCCTTCTCCCGTTCGATTCTCGGCTTGGGTTGGGAGTGCCTTCTGTGTGGAGTCTGCATGTCCTTCCCGCGATCGAGTGGGCATTCGAAAGACATGCGTTGAATGGGCATGCCTTCATTGAAGGTTGGGCATTGGGCTGGCAATTCGACACCATAAAAACCAACTGCCAGTCATTAGCGGATCAGAGTTCCACTGTGGTGACCCCTAACCGGGAAAAGCCGAAAGACAAACAACAACAACCTTATAAGCCTCCCTTCTCAGTGGGACCATTAAATTATTCCAAATGTCATACCGGTCCCTTTATTTTTCTTCTTTGTTCTGAATTCTTACCATACATTTCCTTTGATTTTTGACATTTTCTTTCCTCTGTTCATCTCTTATCACTTTTCCAGCAGTTTCCTTAACAGTCTTGACATATGATTTATTTTTCTGGCAATGTTTTAAAATAGTTCCGATTCCTCCGATTGGATTTTGTCCATAATTTCACCCCATTAAACACTTTTTCCACTTTCCATCTTGCTCTGCAGCAATCCTCCAATTGGACTTTCTGTATAATTTCACCCTATGAAACATCTTTTCCACTTTCCAGCTGGCTCTGCAGTGGCAATTCACCCACAATATCATCCTGCAACCCTGCCAACTAGAGGGTTGTAATAAAACAGCCATCAGTTTTGAATGTTTGTTTCTGATGAAACAAACAAGTTTAGCTGAAACAGCGCCTCAGAATCATGTACAGTCTCAGACACTGCACTGGGGTTCACCTATGTGCTGTTCGCCATATTGGATCTCCTTGAGTGTTGTTCTTCCAGCTGCCACTGCACTAGGACTGGAACTAGCACTCTCTTAATGAGTAGGGGAAGTTCCCTGATGTCCTGTCCGAATTTCCCCCAGTAGTAGAAATGCCACCTTAGGTGTCCCATGAAAAGAGGCTGCTAACCTTGTGGACTAACCCAGGCAACAAAGGATAAATAAATACAAATAAATCTCTCACAAGCTTGTTACATAGTCTCACAGCTTTTCCAAGACTACTCAGAAAGGAAAAACAAGTGTGAAAAAAAGTCTGTGGAAAAGGAGAAAATATGGATGGTAATGAAGGTGGCCTAGAGTAGAAAGTTGTTAAAGAAATACAAGTTTGGACAATGAAAGACAAAATAGGAACAATCCAGAAAGCCATAACAGGGGTTGCTGAGCACATCACATGCTAGAAATATGTGGTAGCTGCCCAGCAGGAAATAATGGAAAAGCTGCAGGAAGACCAACCAAATCAGAGCAGTAATGGAAGAGAATAGCACGGCATGCCTGCAGAGCCCGCTTATGCAGGAGAGAGAAATCAGAAGCTTAGTAAGGCAGCTGGATAACAGAAAACAGATCAGTAAGAGTAGACTGGAAAATTACAGGTATTCCAGAAAGAATGAGAGAATCTAAAGTTAAAGACTACTTTTTAAAGAAAAATGCTTGCCATCAGTCACACGACTCAATTAGCATTAGGACCAAGTTAGGAGGAAACGGGTAAAAGGAAGAATGCTCAAACATATGCTATACAAACTGCAGACCTGTTGCACCAAAGAGCTTTGCTAACTGCAGCAGTGAGCAAAATAATTGTTACAGCTGAGGGAACAGAAATAATGTTCTACAGAAGAAGAAAAGCATATGATGGAATAACCAATGACTTGAGAAGGGGTGGGTATACCTTAATACAATTGATGAGAGAAAAGGCTTAAGTTTAGCTTGCTGTTGGTGGGAATAAAACTTTATAGCCATGAGGTAGACGTGATATGTAAAAGACGTGCAGTGGAGAGAAAGTCGCCAGGCAATACAAATAGAGTGGGAGTGGTGAATGGTTATCATAATTCAGTCCATCATTTACTCCTGTATGACCAAAAACACAGGCAAAAAAAATTCTTGCTTCTGTGAAGAGCAGACTAGAGTTGTCAAAACAGATAGTTTTTGGGCTTGTTTCCCTTTTGTACTATGTGGAACAGAGATCACAGCAAAGAAGAACTAGAAGGATGAGAGAGAGAAAGAGAACAAATGAGAGAAATTTGAGTCTAGAAGGATTCCAAGAGACAAACAAAGCAATTGAATTAGAGTAAACATTGGTGTTTCTTGTAGTCAAGTAATATACTGAGAACCAGATGGAGCACAGATAGCTGAGCAGTAAAAGGTAAAGAGAAAGAGGTGCCACAGTAGGCCTTAATAAAAGACAAACTGGTCAAGAGCAAGAGGCAGCAGTAGAAAAATGGGGAGAATGGAGGTTAACAGGAGAGGACCAAGGGGCCAACCAGGAATGAAGTTCTGAAACAATGTGCCTTCTTCAACAAGCCTGGAATAAATGGGAGTCTCAGCACAAGAAAGACTAAATAAAAACAATGGATTCATTTTAAAGTTTTCCTTAGCTGTCTGAGTGTTTGGGGAACTGATTTGGTAAGAGAATACAGTGGAAATCAAATGGAAAACAGATGTTGTGCAGAATCATCCTTTAAAAACAAACAAAAACTACTGTGAATTTTTTTTTATACTGTGGGCTAATATTAAGAAAGTATATGTTTTTCTTTATTGCAATGGTCTGCATTCTGATATAAATGAGAAAAAAAGGTTTGGTACTGCATACTGTTAAACGTTGCACAAGGAGTATAAAACCATGAAACACTGCTCACTAATGTATAGCAGTGGTGGCTTATTCACAGATCTGTTGTGTGGTTCCATTTCAGGAGAAATTTAAAGTGAACATTACATAAACGTAATGAAAACCACTGCAAAGCACTTATGGGGACAGAAATTTTTACCACTCTCCCACTCGGTTACTGTTGTGTTCTTAAACACCACAGTCTTTCTAGTTGCCTGCCCCTTATGTTAATTTGACCATATATCTCATTTCCTCTCTGCTTTTACTGGGTGGTGTGAGTAAGCACAAAATTATCATTTTGTGAAATCGCTCCCCTTCAACTATTTAAATTTATTGGCCATCCTTCTGTATTCCATAGTACCAGAATACAAAAGTGACCAACCCCATCTATCTTGCTGTTTTAAAAATAGTGACTCTCCACTAAAACTTAACTTTTAGACAGGTAAAACTTAAGTTACCTACTTTCACATCTAACTCCTCTAGTGCACACTGCAGTGTTTAGGATAAACCATTTTTTCATCTTACCTTTAAGCATCTATTGCAACACCACCAGTTATTGTAGAGCCCACATTCCGTCTCTCAGTAGTCATCTTGGGATTAGTGCTTCTGTTTTCTCCTGGTGAGAGAAGGAGTGCAGTTACATTATTTCCTGGAGACTGCTGATCCCCAGAAAGCTTAATAACTGCTTTATAGGTGACAGCTTAGAATTTGTGCTTATATTCTGATCCTGGTGAGAGTAGGAGCTGAGTGCACTGATTCCTGACTCTTTCTGGTTGGGAGTGAGTGTCTGTGCTTAACATACCTGATTGTTCTGGTATGCTATTCGAGGCATCTACCAGAAAAGGCTAAAAGCCTGCAGAACCTTGAATCATGTGAGACATGACTGTGGCCTGCTTTTGTTCTTGGGATTGGTGATAAAACTAGCTAGTTTTAGCTAGAACTAGCCAGTTTTTTTTTTAGTTTCAGCACTCAAAACTGTTTCCTTGTGGTCAGCACTTGCTCAGAACTCATTGTAAGCACTAAATAAACTACAAATTACTACAGCATTCAACTTTCCTCACTTGTCAAGAGGGAAACCCAGTTCTTAGTACTTAAATTAATAAGCACCTATCCAGGCATGTCCATGGGTCAGCTTCCGGTATTTTCTCCTGTCCACCCGATGAATCTGAGCATATTGGGGCAATGTAGCAATTGCCTCATGTACACTGACAACCCTGTCCTCCTACCACCCAATACTACAACCTGTGAGAGATGCACTTATATAGCCAAACTGGAAGCCAAGCTCTCTCCAGCCAGGATTGGACTAGACAGTCAAGAGGAGAAGGTTAACACCTGCAGCACACCACACTCAGTGCATAGTCCTTCAAATCCCACACTACCAAAACCCACACATAGAAACACAAAGCACACACCCACATTCACGGAGGCTCTCAGTAAAAATCTGCCCAAGCAACAGAGACCTCCCAAGCTGAAACTCAGACAACCACCACCCCGACACTACCCAAATGACACACAGCCCACAAAATCAGTGTACCACTCAACCTCAGCCCATAAGGCAAAACAACGTACCCAACACACTAGTCATAGGTGACTCTATAGTCAGGCACACTGATGTCCCACTCACCAGGCTAAACAAGGAGAAAGTTACTGTCATTTGCTTGTTGGGTGCCAGGATCTGCCACATAACACACGCACTCAGGTCACTCCACAACAAGTACAAATATGACTCTGTCATTGTCCATGTTGGTGTGAATAACCTGAGACATACCTCCCTGGACTACATGAAAAGAGACATGGAAGAGCTCTCGGATCTTCTAGCCCAGGCAGGTATGACCTTAGCCCTGAATAGCATCCTGCCATCGCCCAGAATGATACCACAGTACAAGGACAAAATGATTGACTTCAACAGTTGGCTAAGCTTCTGGTGTCATTCTAAGGGGATCCAGTATCTGTCTGCCTAGGACAACATGGTCGACAGGCCATGATGCTTTTCCAGAGATGGCCTGCACCTGTCGCCCCTGGGATTCAGGATACTGGCTAAGGCTCTAGCCACCCCTATAGTGCCTTTTTTAGGCAAGGTTCAAATGCTAAATTCACCACCGTAACCGATACAAGCAAGCAAACTCTGAGGATAATGCTACTCGATGCTAGAAGTCTAAACCTCAAAATGCACTCATTCGAGGCACTCCTTAAAATGGAGAACATCGACATTTGTGCAGTGACAGAGACCTGGTTCAAGGCTCCAGATTGCACCCCTGCATTACCAGGCTATAATGCATACCACACCTTTCAGCCACCTAACCTGGACTGAAACACTAAAGGCGGAGACGTGTCCATATTCATTAAGGATATCCACACCTCCAGGCTAGTTGCTTAACATAATGCATCTGAAATTATCCAAGTGCAGCCAACACTGGGCAAGGCTGCAATCCAGGTTGTAGCTTGTTACAGATCCCACACCATGCCCCAGGATTCCCACTCTTCATTTCTTAAGATACTGGAAAATATTAAGGTACAACCCAATGTCTTAATTATGGTTGATTTCAACTACCCCACCATCAACTGGGAAAACTACTCATGTACCAACTCATTCATTCAACGTTTTCTGGAATTCATAAATTCCAACGCCTTGGATCAGTTTTTCCACACCCCCACCAGGGGCAGCAATATCCTGGACCTGGTCATTACCAATATGGGTAACTGATGTTCCACTCCAGAGGTCAACTCCTCGCTGGTCAGATCCGACCACAAACTAATCACCTTAGACATCCATATCCCACCCCCACCCCCCATTAGGGAAACTGCTATCAAAAACTACTCCAAAGCTAACTTCATGCTTCTTAAGACACAAGTGGCAAACTTCATGACACCCATGCAGATGGAAAATAGAGGTACGACTGCTGAATCTTACACAAATGCACTGTATAAGCACATACACAAATGCATGGATCGTACTATCCCCAACAGAACCAAGACACTATCCTCCAAAAAAAGGAAGCCAATCTGGTGGTCCCATGTCATAAACAAACTCTACAACAGAAGGAAGAAGCTGTTGCAAAAAAGAGTAAAATCCCAAGATTGGAGGAACTCCCTGGTCAGCTTCAGCAAAAAGCTGAGATCCTTTATAAAATCCTCCAAAGTCAGTTATGAAAATAAAATTGTCACTGATTCCAAAGACAAACACAAAACATTCTACAGCTATGTCAAGAAACTCAATGGCAACACTCGGATCTGCTCTGGGCTACAGCACAATGGCACTAAGTATACAGATGGGTTCAGTGCTAACTTTACCCCCCTCTCACCCTCCAAAGGGCCCATCTTAATATCTGAAGAATGTAAAGCCCCTGTAATCACGGATGAACAAGTAAAGACCACACTCTCCAAAGCCAAGAACACAGCATCCATGGGACCAGACAACATCCCAGGCTGCGTACTGCACGAACTACAGAATGAACTAGCAAACCACCTAAGTACCATGTTCAATCATAGCCTCACCTTAGGCTATGTGCCTACTAAATGGCGAACAACAATGTGTTTTTAAACAAACAAAGAACAAAGTGGGTTAACACCCACTCCACAAAGGGGGTGCCACCACAGACACTGGAAACTACCTCCCCAATAGCCTGATAGCCTGATCTGTAAGGCCATGAAATGTATCATCTTGGAACTTATAAACAAATGCATAGGTAACCTTCAAACCCTGGACCCCACTCAGTTTGGGTTTGTAAAAGGTAGATCATGTCTACTAAACCTGACTGACTTCTTTAAAGCAGTCACTAGAGCTGTAGACAAGGGCAAGGTAGTGCACACAGCCTATCTTGACCTCGCCAAGGCTTTCGATACCATTCCTCACTCTACAATTATAGATAAACTCACTAAACTAGGCATAAATCCCTATGTCACAAGATGGGTGTCCAACTGGCTCACTGAAAGAACCCACACAGTAAAAGTAGCCAACTCCAAGTCCGACTTCAGACCAGTGATGAGTGGAGTACCACAGGGTTTGGTTCTGAGTCCTCTCCTGTTCAGCATCTACTTTTCTGAAGTGCAGGCCAACACAGAAGGTCTTTCGCTAACAAAGTTCGCAAAGGACTGCAAACTGGGAGCCATAATAGAATCACCTAATGATGTAGAGATTCTACAAAAGGGCCTCACAGAGACGGATGCTTGGTGTCAAAGTCATGGCCTCAAGCTCAATGCTAAGAAGTGCATTGTCACCCCCTTTGGGAAAAACTCGGTACCCATGAAATACCACATACATGGTAGCTCACTAAATGTGTGATAAGAGACCTCGGGACACAGGTAGACAGTGGTCTCTCCTTTGATAACCACATTGTCACAATGGTCAGGAAATCCTTCTACGTGGCACACCTCATCACAAAAGGGTTCTCCTCTAGAAAAAGGAGGTCATTGTTCCTCTCTACTCATCCCTCCTCTGACCCATTATAGAGTACAATGCCCCATTTGGCATGTATCTCACAAGACACCTACAACAATTGGAAAGGCCACAGAAAATACCTCACTAAGAGGATTACCGGCCTCAAACAGATGCCATACGCAGACCGTCTCAAAAAACTCCAGCTCTACTCTGTTGCATATCACCTACTCAGAGGTGATCTCTGCCTGACATACAAAGCTATGTCAAACCCAGAGCTGTTGGACATGCTACACTTAAAGAAATCCCAATCTCTCTGAACCACATGCTCCAGGGACCTAAACCTTATCACCACAATAAACAGAACATGCTGGAACAAACTACTCATTCATGTCAAGCAAAGCTCCTCATTGGCCCTCTAAGAAAAATCTTGACGACTGGATGGGAAATAGAAACTTCACCCCAGGGATCACTTCTGCGGCACTGCTTGACAGGGGCACAGGAAAGTAATTCTCTTGGGTGACGAAAGCCAGGGAACCTTTTTTGGCTAGGCTTATATAGGCCCCAGGGCTGATAGCCTAGTACCTACCTATGAACAATAGCATTGTGTACAAGATGGTAACTGCATAGACTGACAGCTCTGGGTGAAGACAGCAAGTCTGGGAGTGGGGAGGGGCAACAAGCAAAAGAAAACCAGCAAATATGGGAGCTTTAACAAAGAAAGAAACCAAACTCTTCAAAGTGAGGGCTGCATGGTGCTGGTGGTTGGGGGGCATATAAAAACGTAGATGAAAATAGATTTGGTCAGGCAGCTTGATGCATAGACAATATGTAAAGGACTGTACTGGAGGAGAGCTCATTACAGAAGATGACTTAAGGGGAAGGAACATTAACAGAATTACTAAACAGGAAGAGGTTAGCACTGTAGGAAGACTGGGGGAAGGGATAAATGCAGGGCAAATGAATTAAAGTGTATGAGGGAGGAAAGGTAAGCTTGGCAACCAAAGTAAGTTTAGGAGTGAGAGATGTGACTCACAGAGGGAAAAAGTAAAAACCTTGTAACGAGGTGGTACCATCTGTTAAAGCAATGGAAGAAAGGAATCACAGTATGCAGGAGTCGGAAGAGTCAGATTGACAGGTTAACACTCAAGAGGCAACAAAATAAGAGGAAACGGCACAAAATGGGGAAAGAGACTAAGGTGAAGAATGAAGGGAATATACATAGGAAGTAAGAAAGATGTCCGTAGAAAGAAGAGAGAAAGGTAAGAAGAGCACAGAGGGGAAAAAGAGAGTAGAGGAACAAATCAAGGATGCAAAAGTAAAAAAAAAATGATGAGGTAAATAGGAGATTGATAATAAATTTGAACAGAAGCATCCAAAGACAATCTGAGAGGGATAATCCATGGAGGTGAAGAAAGAATGCAGATGTTGAACATAAATGTACAAAACAGTGGATAAATCTGAGTTTTGAAAACAGGAAGTAGTGGGGTTCCAACCATTAGCAGTGGAGAGGGGAGAGGATGTATAGGAAGGGGTTCAAGAAACATGCAAGAAAGGAGGCAGAAAGGAGGGGGAGCAAGGTTACTGATTATATGAAAAGAGAAAGGAGAGAAACTCTAGAGAAAGGTTATCATGCAGGAAGCCCAGAAGTATGTAGCAGAACTGGCAAACTGTGCTAGACACAGGTATAGGAAGTGCCAAAGTATGGGGGGGGGCATCCATTTTAGGCTTAGGACAGATGAGGAGATGTTGAGGTATCAAGGTATGTACTTGGAACCTAGGAAAGCTTTTGAACACCATAAACAGAGAGGTAATAATTCTGATGTTTAATATGTAAAGTGCAGTGACAGCAGGTTTTAAAAGACAATACTGAAAAAGAGAGAATCAGAAAAGCTGGGAATGAAAGATTATCCAGTACTGGAAGCTGCATATGTAAGAAATTGAGTAGGAAAATGACTGCAGTATTCAAAAAAGGGCTACTGGTGAAAAAATGGAAGAAAAAGTAGACAGTAAGGATGGGGCTCAACTCACTGAGGTGAGTAGAGGCTAGGCAGCCTTTGTGCCCCAGAGATGGTAAGGAAGTTTTTTTTTCAACTCTGTGTGGAAGATTTTCAGGCCATATATCCCTAGAATCACTGTATATTAATCAGATTAGACAACAAACTGCCTCATGTACACAGACAACCCTCTCCTCCTCCCACATAACACAAATACTTGCGAGAGATGCAGCTATTTAGCCAAACTGGAGGCTGAGCTCTCTCAACTCAGGACTGGCAAGACCAGACTGGAGGAGAAGGCAACTACACACACCACAAAACCAGCCTCACATAATGCTACCACTCCACTGAATCAAACACATAAACACACAAAGACATACTCGGAGGCTCTGAGTAAAAATTTATCTAAACAGCAGAGGCCTCCAAAGCAAACACCCAAACAACTGCTACCTCAAGACACCCCACAAGCAACACATAAACCACAAAAGCAGTGTGCAAAGCAGTCACAGCCCTTAAGGCCAAATACAACACCAAACATACTTGTCATAGGTGACTCCATAGTCAGACACACTGACGTCCCACTCACCAGGCTGAACAAGGAGAGGGTCACAGTAAGCTGCCCATCGGGCGCTAGAATCCACCACATAACACAAGCACTCGGGTCACTCCACGGCAAGTACAAATATGACACAGTCATTGTCCATGCTGGTGTGAACGACCTGAGACGTACCTCCCTGGACTACATGAAAAGAGACCTAGAGGAGCTCTCTGATTATGTAGCCCAGGCAGGTATGACCCTAACCCTGAGCAGTATCCTTCCTTCACCAAGAATGATGCCACAATATAGAGACAAGATGATCAGCTTTAACAATTGGCTTAATGTCTGGTGTCATTCAAAGGGGATCCAGTGTCTGTCTGCCTGGGATGACATGCTTGACAAGCCACGCTGCCGCAAGGGATGGCTTGCACCTGTCACCCCTGGGATTCCGGATATTGGCTAAGGCTCTTGCCACCTCCATAGTGCCTTTTTTAGGCAAGGCTCAAATTCTAAACCTACCACCCTAGAAAACAAAAATGGGAAGAAACTGAGGGTAATGCTGCTCAATGCCAGAAGTCTAAATCTCAAAATGCACGCACTCGAGGCCCTTCTCAGTATGGAGAACATCGATGTCTGTGCTGTAACTGAAACCTGGTTCAAGGCTCCTGAGAGCACCCCGGCACTACCACACCACAAAAGGAGGGGGTGTATCCATATTCATAAAGGATACCCACACCTCCAGGTTGGTGGCAACGCATAAGCTTGGAAACCATCCAGGTGCAACTAACCATAGGCAAAACTGCTCTACAAATTGTAGCATGCTACAGGCCACCCTCTCAAACTCAGGAACCCCACACAGCCTTCCTGAAGACACTGGAGGGTATAAATGTATCTCCAAACACCATCATATTGGGTGACTTCAACTACCCGAATATAGACTGGGAACATTACTCAAGCCCTAACTTTCTAGCCCAACGGTTCCTGGAGTTCATAAATTCAAATGCCATGGAACAGCTAGTCACTGTTCCCACAAGAGGAGAAAATATACTAGATCTCATTGTCACAAACATGGGGACAAAATGCTCCACACCGGAAGTATATCCCTCATTGGTGAGATCTGATCATAAACTAATCTCACTGGAAATCCACATCCCGCCCCACCCCAAACAAAAAGACCATAGTGAAGAACTTCTCTAAAGCAAACTTCACACTACTCAAGACTGGTGTGGTATCCTTCAAGGCCCCTGAGCCAGAGGAAACCACAACCCAAGCTGCGGAAGCCCTTACAAATGCCTTCTATGAACACCTCCAGGACTGCATGGATCAGGCAATCCCAAATAAAACCAAGACTCTTTCCACAAAGGGCAAACGTCCAGTCTGGTGGACCCCAGCCATTAACAAACTTTACAATAAGAGGAGAAAGCTATTACATGATAGAACAAAATCCATAAAAGGGAAGTCACCCTGATCATTATTAGTAAAAAATACGAGCACTCATAAAATCAACTAAGGCCAATTTTGAGAGAAAAATTGCCATGGATTCAAAGGACAATCATAAGGCCTTTTTCAGCTATGTTAGGAACCTGGGTGGAAACTCGCAGATATGCTCAGAATTAGTCCAAAATGATACAAAAATCACTGAACCCACAGACATTGCCAACATACTGGCAGACAGGTTCAGTGCAAACTTCACCCCTCTCCCCTAAAGGAGAGATAACTATCCCAGCCGAGTGTAGCCTCCCGGACATCTCAAATGCGCAGGTGAAAGCTGCTCTCTCTAAAGCTAAAAACACAGCATCAATGGGACCGGATGGTGTCCCCGGCTGTGTGCTACACGAGCTAAATGAGGAATTAAACCCGCACATAAGGCAGCTGTTTAATCTCAGCCTTACCACAGGATACGTGCCCAAGGAGTGGCGTCGGCAACTGTGGTCCCACTCCACAAAGGCGGCGCCTCACGGACCCTGGTAATTACCGCCCATAAGCTTAACAAGTCTAGTCTGCAAAGCTATGGAGAGGATCATAATGGAGCTCATAAACAAAGATATAGGGGACTTGCAGACATTGGACCCGACCCAATTTGGCTTTGTCAAGGGAAGATCATGCCTTTTGAACTTGGTCGACTTCTTGAAACAGTCACCAAGGCCATTGATGAGGAAAGGCAGTCCATACAGCCTACCTTGACCTTGCAAAGGCTTTCGACACAATACCCCACTCGGGTATTGTAGAAAAACTTACCAGCTTAAATGTAAACCCATATGTCACAAGATGGGTTGCAAACTGGCTTAAGGACAGAACCCACAGGGTTAGAGTTGCTGGCGCTGTGTCAGACTCCAAGCCGGTCACAAGTGGTGTCCCACAGGGCTCGGTCCTTGGCCCCTATTGTTTGGCATCTACTTCTCAGAAGTACAGGCCAACATGGGAGGACTTTGGCTGACAAAGTTTGCAGACGACTGCAAACTGGGCGCCATAGTGGAAAGTGCATCGGACACGGATATCCTTCAGAAGGGACTCACGGAAACAGATAGCTGGTGCCAGAGCCATGGCCTGAAGTTAAACGCCAAAAATGTATAGTCATACCCTTCGGGAAAAACAAGGTAACCCCAAGCTACCATATAGGTGGCAATCCACTAAGCACAGAAGAGGTTATCAGGGACCTGGGGACCCAGATTGACAGTGGCCTTTCTTTTGACACTCACATTGCTAAAGTGGTTAGAAAGACCTTCTACATTGCCCACCTGATCATGAAGGGATTCACATCCAGATCTAGTGAGGTCATTGTTCCCTGTACTCTTCACTTATCAGACCAATGATCGAGTACAATGCCCCATTCGGGATGTATCTCACCCGACATCTGCAGCAATTGGAGAGACCCCAAAAGTTCCTCACCAAAAGGATAAAGGGACTCCAAAATCTGTCATATGCTGCCAGATTGAAGAAACTCCAGCTCTATTCAGTCGCATACCGTCTGCTCAGAGGTGACATGTGCCTGACATACAAGGCCATGTCCAACCCAGAATTAATGGACATGCTCCACCTCAAAAATCCAAATCCACCAAAACCACTAGAGCAAGCGACTTAAACCTTAGCACGGATATAAATAGGACGTGCTGGAGGGATAGATTTATCACTCAGAGACTCCCTATGCTGTGGAATAAAATCCCGGTCCATGTGAGGCAGAGCACCTCGCTGACTCTGTTCAAGAGAAATCTAGACCTGTGGATGGGAGATCGTAGGTTTACCCCTGGAATCATATCTGTGTCACTGCTGGACAGAGGCACAACAAACTAATGGGCACAGTATTTTTTCATATAAGGGGTGGCGTAAGCCACAAAAATTTGGGCTAGGCTTATAAATGCCTTAGGGCAGATAGCCTAGTATAAACCTATGAACCTATAAGTAGCAAACTTAAACTTGGAGTTCTTTAAAACAGCTGAGGTGGTGGTGGGGCATCCTGGAGGTAGAACTAACAAGATAACTCAGGAAACAATCAGTGCCATGTAAAATGACAGGAAATATTGAAAACTGGGGAAGGAAACAGGGTATACATAAATAGTGGGAGATAATGGAGGAGGTAACTAGAGGGTGTTGGGTACATATGTGCAGATACAGGCAAAGGGAAGCCACCTATTTCCCATCTACTTCAAAGAAATGGTACTAGCAGAGGAGGATATACTAGTTCTTAATGAGAAATGACTCCTGGGGGTGAGGAAGGAGAGTGGAAATTAGGAAAAGTAGACTAGTGGATGGCATTCCGTGGTGCTGGAGTCTGTCAGGGAGAATAGAAGGGAGAGGAGAAAAGGGAATGGGAGTAGAATAAAGGGAACTAGAGAATGGTAGAATATAACAAAGTACGAAAGGTAATATAAAGACCATACTAAAGGAAAACCAGGTGACAGAAGGAGACTGAAGCAGAATGGTGATATTGGCTGAAGGTGCCAACAAGAGAGTCGATAATACAGAAGACAGAAAACTACAGAAAGAAGATGGTAAAGGAAATAGGTGCCTTGGAGGAAAAAATAAAGCTATTGCAGGCAGCCATAGAGCATTCTCATTCTCAGTAGAATAGAAGGCTGTGGGTTCGATTCCTTAACTAGGTGCTTACATTCATTTCTCTAATGCCAATGGAGACACTGCACAGAGTGTGCTGTCCTTTGGAAAACACTTTAAACTGAAGTCTCATCTGACTGTGTTGTTATCTTAGGTGGATATAAACGATCCCATTATATTTATAGAAAAAAAAATAGGTGGGATTTATTATGCAAAACTTTTAAAAACATACATTTTATGTAACCATCATATAAAAACAGAATTTATTTTAACATGTTCTATATAAAGAACATTAAAATTAATCGAAAGAATAAATATATCAAAGATGTTTCTTTTCCTGCTCTTTAACACTCTCACCATTTTTGCCACAATTAAAGCTTCAAATTTTGAAATAACTTTCATTCAGTTTCAATTTGCTATTGTAAAGGTTTTCTTGATATCTCCCTAACCAAATAAACCCCAACTCCTGACATAATTATCATATCCAGATTTAGACATCTTTCATTGCACTCGTCCTTATATTCTACATATTGCATCATGGTAACAGTTCTATTTTTTATTTCTTCAAACACATATTTTATATATCCTTTTGTTATTCTGTTATATCTGAGAAAAGTGGTAATCATTTGAAATTTTGGGACTCACTGGAGCAAGTCCAAAAACATGGAAACTGAATGGCTGAAAAAAATGGCTTTACATACACAAATTCCAAGATGGATATTTCCCAAAATATTCCCTTTCCTCTGAGGTAGAGTGATCTCGGGATTGATACATATTAAAAATAAGTTTAAATGAGAAGACTAATGTTCGAGATTCATTTTTCTCCTGGATTTTAAGGTTTTTTTCCAACATGGTAGCACTTGGCATTTTGAGTGCTGACATTTAAATATGGAGCTGAGAAAAGCATGTTCTCTTTAGAAACTTTTTTTCATGTTTGCTGTGACTGATATTCTCCGCCAAAACCCCCTACTCATTTATTTCTTTAAACATTTCCATCCTTCCCCTTGTACCTTTTGTTTTTTCTTACTTAAGTTTTCATGCACATCCTCAGCATATGCTCTTGCTTTATTTTTATCCCACGTCTTTCTGTCTTTCCATAAATCCACTGTTTTCAACATCCTTCAAAAATCTAATCTGATATTCTCTAACTTTATTTCCTTCCTCACATTCTGTTTCTTCCCTTTCCTTAATTCTTCATGTTTCTTTACATTTTTTATACAAAGTATACCTAGCATACTTTTATCCTTGTTCAGTTTTTCTAAAACAAAAAATAAACAAAAAAATTAATGCAGGGAACTCAAACACACTCTTGGCTGTAGTAAATGTAATCCACCCTTCTGCTTCTTGTTATAAATCACCAGTCTCCTTATAGGACTCCATCTTGATCTGCTGTTACAGTTGCAGTTTTTATAGGACTTAATCTAAACCGCTGACTAAATTCATTTTCCTTATAGAATTTGATAAGTCCCCTCCCCCCAAAGGAAGTAAAATGCCTGTTATTTCTTATTCCCTTTTGGCATTTAGCATGTATTCTCCATCAGTATGAGTCACATACTCATGAATGTACCATTTACTAAGTATACTTTCTTAAAAGATCATTTAAAATCTGTCCATAAATTTACAGTTTTCAGCATTTTTATATCTCTTCTCATTGCTCTTCTGTATATTGTTTTTGTCCAAACACAGTTCTTAATATCCCTTTTCTTTTCTGGAAAAATACACCAAACTTTTTCCTGCTCCTGTTTCCTACTTTTCTCTTTATTAATTGTTTGACCTCCTAACTGTAGTCTTCTTCTTTCGGCTTTTCCCGCTTAGGGGTTGCCACAGCGAATCACCTGTCCGCTCATGATTGGCAGTGGAGTTTTATGGTGTCGAGTTGCCAGCCCGGCGCCCAACCTTCCACAGAAGGCACACACACACACACACACACACACACACACACACACACACACACACACACACACACACACACACACACACACCTAGGGCCAATTTGGAGTGTCCAATCCACCTTTTGCATGTCTTTGGGATGTAGGAGGAAACCGGAGCACCCGGAGGAAACCCACCTGACCACAGGGAGGACATGCAGACTCCGCACAGAAGGCACCCCAGCCAAGGATCGAACCGGAGAACCTCTTGCTGTGAGGCGACAATGCTAACCACTGCACCACTGTGGCCGCCCTACCTCCTAACTGTAGTCTCTCTTGTAATTTCTTTATTAGATAAACTCTGCATAACATATTATTTGACACTAATACCACATCATTTGCATTTTCTATAATGCTAGTACTGAAATTCCACTGCTCCTCTCCCATTTTTCTCCACTTAACTTTCCTTCAGAACTGCATATCTGCATTTTTACATTGACTCCTAAATTTTTCACATTTCATTGTATTACTAAAGCCTTTATTTAGTATGTTGAAATACTTCTTTGCTTAATTTACCTTGTTTTACTTTCATCCTCCTTTCATTTGAATTTATTGCATGTAGATTTATGATATTTGCATCTACTCTTTAAGTTTTTTCTTTCAAATAGTGTATCTTTTTATAATTTGTCTTCCAAAAGTGTGATTCTGTTACCGTCACTACTATTATAGTTTGTACTTTTCAGTGTAAGTGCTACGTATAATACCTTTGCTTTTTGGATTGGGTTGTGACTGAAAATGGTCCTCCAACAAGCTCACTTTTCCAGTTAACAAACTGAAATAAGTACATAAATAAATAAATAAATAATCAGAAAATAGCCCGTTACCCATCCACCCATTTATTAACAAACACACCTAAACATTTTTTATGAATTGTCCTAAAGCATACTTATGAATGTATTTCCTGAACAGTTGTAACACTGTAAAATTCCCCACACTTGATCAAGTTTCAAACTATCGTACATGTTTATAAATCACCCACTAATAATTTCACTTTCTTTCTCTCTCTCTCTCACTTTCTCAGCTTCATAATTCTTTCAGCTATCTCTTTTTTTTACATTTAGCATTTTCCTTTACCTGGTTTTCATTTATCCCTACATTTAAAACTAACCTGCTCATCTTCGTAATTCTCAACTGCAGTATTTTAAAAATCTTCTAATCTGCACTGCATAAAGCACTTGGACTTCAGATTTTTATATCACATTTGTCTTATTTTTCCACATAAATTTTCTAACTATTTCAGTCAGTTTCCCATTGTATATAAGGATAAATAAATACATATATACATAAATAAACCAGTGTGTGTGTGCGTGCGTGTGCGTGTGCGTGTGTGTGTGTGCGTGCGTGTGC
Organism: Protopterus annectens; assembly: GCF_019279795.1. NCBI lineage: Eukaryota > Metazoa > Chordata > Ceratodontiformes > Protopteridae > Protopterus > Protopterus annectens. The sequence goes on from NC_056725.1 coordinate 23,597,005, forward strand.
GTGTGCGTGTGTGCGTGTGTGTGCGTGTGTCTGGAGTATGTGTGCGCATGTGTATGGATGCCTGTATGTGTGTAATGAAAAGTGCCCATGTGGGCTTGTAAGGAGGACAGTAGCTCAATCTGGTCTAGCAGTGCTGGATTCATAGCTATGGTAATTAACTTCTAAAGAGGTGTTCATTAATGCAGTTTACTTTGTTTCTGAATAACGGGTTCTTTCCATTGTACTAGTGGAAGACCCTAATCAGCCAGCGAGACTACCTCTGAATCCCATGGTAACCTTTTTTCATATTCCAAACTTTTAACTGCTTTCACTTTTACTTTTGTGCATATGCTATATTTTTGCAGTCTCTCCATGTCTTCCTTTTCTTTATAACACTTTACCCCTTCCTTATCCTTCAAAGTTCCTATCGTAGTCTCTTCCCTGTTAACATTTTCCTAATGAACATATTGATTCTTTTCTCTTTCCTGTAAGGAAATCTATTTGCATTTTAATAAGTCTTTCATCTATTCCTTATTCTTCTTGAACATTTCTCTATCTTTCTTCAAATTAAAAATATCAGAATTTTCTCTCTTCATTATACTCTGTGATTATACTCGTGTACTTCTTTTTCTTCCTTATTATCTGATTTTTTATTTGTATGTAATTTATTTGTAGATTTAGGTACCCGAGAGCTCATGATACTTAATTTCTCATGTTGTAAAGCGCCATCCATAGCTCTCTATTTTCATTTTTCATTCATCATTTACGCATTTTACAGTTTATCTGTTTAAACATTTCCTGCTTTTATCACATCTTCATTTATCACAGATATACCCCCTCACACTATAATGTTCAGTAAACACAATCACATTTTTCCCGCACTTAAACTGTTTTATAGCCTTTCAAAAATTCCATTTCCATGCTTACTTTGCTTTATGATATATAAATTCTCTTTTCTTTTTCAGATTCCCTATCTTTATTATTTCTTTATATATCTTCACATCTTTAGCAAACTTATCTTCTTTTTTCTTGAATCAAAATTAAAATCACCCTATGACAACATTTCCATACCTACAATTACAAATTCTTAGCTTAAAAAAAAAGTCAGTGTTTGCATAATTCATGTATGAATATATTGTAGTAATTCTAACTATTCAGTTTATTTTAACATCCAAAACTATTCAACTTCCCGGTCTTATCAAAATTGTATCCATAATTTTAGCACACTGTTAACATATTTGCGTCCATACTATACTTTTTTTGGTATGCTTAAAATGCCCTCATTGACTCCCATCCATTTTCTGATAACCCTTTGCCAGGTCAAGAAGACACCAAAGCCTTTGGGTATAAGGCTTTGATGCTCCTTCTAGAGTGGCTGCCACTTTATCACAATAAACACAAGAGAAACAGAAGTGCCAGTCTAAAAAACATACTGACACAAGGAGGATATACAGACTCCACCCAAAAATGTACCATAACTAAGAATCAAACAAGAGAACTTCATGTTGTGAGGTGCCAAACTTGCTCACTGCAATTCAGCTTAAATTTATACAAATGATTTTCCTTTTCTTATGTACTTGGTGCCACTAACTAGGACTGCAGATGAACAGGATCTAAAGGCCAATTTGCTTACAATGTTAACACATGCAAATAAAATCTTTACATGTACTCAATAATAGCACAATAACATGGACACTTCTACATTTTAATTTCAGAGATCATTTTACAGAGTAGCTACTTCTTCAGTATTTATTAATATCCATGTGTATCAGATGTCACAATTTCTCTTTACAACTTATGCCTGTACTTACTAATCAGAAACTTTTTGTTTTGTTTTGTTTTCCCTTCTTCAAAAACTTAAATTTGGAAATGAAGCATCATTCCTTTTCCTGTTTACTACCATGGACACCCCTCAGAATTTAGTTGCAAACACAATTCTTTCCTCAATAATCTTGTACTTCATTTTACTGTTTCCTCCTTCTTCTGTTCTCCTTAACTTTTCATTCCTGTTCTCAAATTGTCTCCATCGCCTAAACATCCTTGTCCTTGTTACACTTACTGCTCTTCTCCTAATTAAAAAAAGTGATCTTTTTTAATAAGCAGTCCACAAATATTAACTTGTGATATTAAGTCCTTGTATAGGTAATGATCTAAACTCATTAGTCCTTCAGATAAACCATTGCTACCAGCAATGCACCAAACTTAATGGACAAACACTGCTTTGTCTGCAGTCCTCCACTGCTACATCCTCTAATTTACTCAGTTAATGTATCTAGTATAATACCCCAATGTCCCTTGCTTACTCAAAATCCTAGTTTAGCTCTAACAGTCCAAAGTAAACAGTGTAGAAAGCCCAGTGACCAGATCACCTTTCCAACATAATTCATAGATCTCTGTACATGTTCTTCTGTTTACACACACTGACATCTCCAGTTTAAGCATCTTGCTCATGGAAAGAATGACAGCACAACCCAGCCAGACATTTCCATTGTATGGTAGCCAGCCTATACAAAGCTTCTAATCAGCATACCACTAAACTGCTATGATTTAGCCCCTCTATCCACGGTGGTGGTGCTGCGGTAGCATTGTCGCCTCCCAGTAAGACGCTGTCTGGTTTGACTCTCAGTTAGAGCATCTTCTGCGTGGAGACATGCGTGAATGGGTGTAACTTCGTTGAAGGTTGTGCATCAGGGCTGGCAACTCGGTACGTAAAAATCAACTGCCAATCATTAGCGGACCAGAGTTCCGTTGTGGCGACCCCTAAAAGCCGAAAGTCACAACAAAATGTAGTTCTAAATTTTCTGATGTTCCTCAAAGTCAGATCTTTTCATAGGTATACATCTTATTAAATAGATAAACTACCACTAAGTACACAGAATCAGGTATACCAAGACCTTCTATTGTAAAAAGTAAACCTCTTCTTCTGACCCTCTACTATGATTCTTAATGCTTAGAGGTTGAAAGGTATGACCATTAGCACCTTTGTAATCATTTTGCCATTAATACCAAGAGTTTCCCACACACTACAAAATATTTAAAAATTCAATACTTTGTATGCATACACAATCTCTGTAAGTCGCAGACTCAACAAAAGTAAGCTTGCACACAGTTCAGTTTCACTTAAGAAAACAAAATAAAAGGTATGTTAAAGTGCTGCGGAGACAAGGCAAAACATACTGCCATTCCCCTAATCTGATAGCAATTTAAAAGTAATTATTGCAGCAATCTTAATATAATAATGCTTTTACATCATGGCTGAAACTAGACTGACATTTCTAAAAGGCCAGTAAATACATCAGGACATCTCAGCTTTGAATACATTTTCATGTCTTAGAAAAAATGTGTACACTTAAGTCAGAGTCTACATGCGCACTGTATGGTATAAACTTGTCCAAAGCCAAGGGTGAGTTAACGATGTAAATAAAAAAAAGTGAAGGCAATACAGAGTGATGAAAAAGAAAAGTAACAACTATATCATACTCGGTCATTAATCCTACCACCTCCTAAAAAAATCAAAAGAGTAAATACTATACTACTAAAGTTTTTATGGCATCCTCAAAAACCCAGAATCCCTTATTCTTGGCATGTTAAGATTTGAGAGGAAAATGGTATTGCATTCCTAGATATTGATCTTTATATCAAATCTGCTGTATTAAACACTGTGAGCCTTTGGCTAAATTCAACATGTAGGTCGAATTGGAAGTTATTACATGAAGAAATTTTAATGACAAGTACTTTATCTAAAGTAAATTATAATGTTACATCTAATATTAGTATAGCATATTGGATTCTAAAAGACCACTGTATAAATAAGAAAATACTTATATTTATATCTTTAGTATTAATATATTAAAAATATTTAAAACAGTAGTGGATTCTAATTATTTAACTAAGCAAATACTTTATTATTATTTATTTTATATTATTTTGTTTGGACGGTGCAATGGTGTAGCAGTAGCGTTGTTACCTCACAGCAAGAGGTTCTCCGGTTGGATTCTCGGCTGGAGTGCCTTCTGTGCAGAGTCTGCATGTCTTTCCTGCAATCGTGTGGGCTTTCTAGGAGTACTCTGGTTTCCTCCCACATTACAAGGACATGCATCTGAAGCGTTTCTCTCCAGGCCTCCGCTGAAAATTTACTTTTTTCCAAGTTGGACTTTCCCGGTAAACAAATGTTAAAATAAATAAAAAGTAAATAAATAATATACCAATTCCAGAGTAGACTACCAATAACAGCTAAACTACTCCCTTTGTACATGTGCCACTTTTCCTGTATCTAATATGCATATTATGTCACGTTTGGTATTTCCTCACATTATTGTAATGCTATTAAAATTCAGTTTATTGAAAGACTATCCACTGACTTTGTTTCCCTTTTTAACATGTGTTTTCATTTTATGTCCATTTTCCTTGTTAAACCCTCTTCATTTAGAGCATTAATTTTCATATGTTATTGCTTCCTGCTGCCATACTTCCATCTTGTTTAACATTCCCCATAACTGCCCTGTTTAGATTTTCCTTTTGTCTTTCATATCCATGTTCTTCTTCTGTCATACTGCTTTGTCTGTTTTCATTTACATAATTTTCCTCAACAAATAATACTTAATTTTAAGATATTACTCAAAATACATTACACTCAAAATACATTACTCATGCTGCTTGTAAAAAATACACAGTTAAACCAAAGATGTCCATAATTTATATATTTATATATTCTTTCATTGAGTACCCTTTTTCTCCATAGTGATTACACCTTTTAAGAAGACATTTTCTTGTCAGTTGTTCAGGACTTTCACAGGGGGAAAAATACGTCATGGGCCATTCCCAATATCTAATTGTTCCTCTTATATCTTTCCCAGTACATATACTTTGCAGTGACATATAACATTTAATTTAGTGCCTATGGTAACTGACATTTCCCTTGTCCCAAATCCACAGTCTCCTTCCATCCATTGTTCTTGCAGTCCGAATCACATTCTGACAGTTCTCATCCACATACTGTTCAGTTTCTCCGTTCTGTCTCAGCAGTTTAAATTTGAAAAATAAAAGTTTTTATTTTTCCGCCTTTGCCAAAAACCTTTCATCAAATTTGATTTCCAGGTTGTGACTTTCAGCTGTCACGTCAGTGTTCATTTCATTGCCCATGTAAGTTTCAGAATAGATGTCTTTTACACAGGAGCCTAATGGCTTCTACAGTATTATCCCCAGTATCCACAGTATTATCCCATAACTTATATCCAGGAATAACATTTTCATCATTGGGACTTCTAAGATGGCTGCACACTGAGCAATAGCTTAATTTCAGCTCTCCAGTGTGAAAACAGGAACTCAAAAAAAGAGCCAGTGAGCTTGTCTTTTGGGGTAAATGTCAGTAACTGGCTAGTAAGTGCACTGCCTGGATGCCAGAAAAACAAAAGTTCAGAGAACTTGAAAGAAAATCAGTCACAAAAAGTGAGGAGAAAACACAGACTGTAAAGAATTCTGCAGCTCTTAAGCAAAAAACAGTGCAAGCTTCAGCTTTGATGCAAGGCATGATTTCCAGTAAACTAGAAGAACAAATAAGTCAAATTTACTCAGAGTTGATTTAAATAAACAATATATCAACTCAAATAACAAAATGCTGGAAGAAAATTGAAGAAGCTTTAAACAAATATTTAGGTGAGGTGATAAAACTGCAAAAAGCAGAGGTCAAAATGAAGAAAATGCTGGCTGAGTATGAGACTGCTCAAGAAGAGATGTTTAAAAAAATAATAGAATTAGAGGACAAAGCATGTAGTGAAAACCTGAGATTTTCTACTGTACTAGAGAAGCTAGAAGGAAGGGATTGTATTAATTTTATGAAAGCACAAATATGCAACTGGACTGGTATTCCACAGCAGTAGTTAATTGAAATGGCACATCATGTGTATGCTCCAAACCTGTTCATGAGAAAGTAACCTGGACCTTTAATAGTAAAGATGTAATCTTGCCAGCAGAAAGAGTTGATTCTGACCAAACTGTGGCAGAAGGACAAAGTACTAAAAGTGGGAGGCAGTAAAGTGTTTGTGGAAAATGATTACTCACTGTATACCAGCAGAAGAGGAGTAAATTTATTTCAGTAATCAAGGAAGGTCCATAAGCAGGCATTAGATTTAAGCTGCTGTATCCATCTGTTTTCAAAATATTTTTTCCTGGAGAGTCTAAATCATTTTTTGATGCAGAACATGCTACAGAGTCAATACAAAAGTTTGTCCAAGAAAAAGTGAACAATCAAATAGAAGGAGATTCTACTTCTTTTTCCTATGGTAATAAAGTCCATAGACTTTGGATTGTGTATTGTGGCTCATTACATTTTTGGAATTATCCTGGGGCTGACCGGTGTTTGGTATCTCCTCTCAACAGTGCTTTTAGTTGATTAAAGTCCATAGAGAGACTGTGTCAGTGAAACCTTTTCCAGTGTTTCAAAGGAAAATGCTTGAGAGAGAAAAAAAGCACAAGAGTTGACTAGAAGAACCAGGAGTACATTGCAATGAAACAGAGACTGAATTTTGGACATGGAGATCAACAGGAAGAAAACCAGCAACTCAGAAATTGACAAATAAATGTGGGTTTACAAAGCATTGATTATATTTGTGAAACATGACAGAATAAGAAAACCTGGAAATATTGCATATCTTTGACTTTGTTAAGCTTGTAGGGGACTCCAAAGCATATTTTTATTTATTTGACATTTTCTTACCGGGAAGGTCTACCTGAGTGGGTGCCCATTTTCAGCGAAGGCCTGGGGTGAAAAGCTCCAGAGACAGTTGGCATATTACATTACCTTATTACAGAGCAACAATAAATGTTTTCACATACAAGAAAGAATATACAATAATGGATAACACATCATTTGTACATGTATCAGATGAAACATATTTGCACATTAATAACAGACATTAGATTAATAAGGACACTTAATAGTGAGACAAATGGTCTTTACAATTATACAATTCAGATCAGTATGATTCTGCTTGATAGTTACATTTTTGTTTATTATAGTGTACTTAGTATGCATATCTTATAGTACAAAGTTGAGAGAGGAATTACAGGAGAGGGAAAGCAGGAGTTAAGAACTTGTGTACATTAGTAAAGTGTGGGGTATGGATAGGAAAGAAGCAAAAGGGGGAAAGAAAAGCTAGGGGACTGTATAGTGACAATAGTGTAAGGTATTGTTAAAAGATTCAAGAAATTAGCAAATGTATAAAATATAGCAAGATGGAGAGTAATGCTGTTACACTTACAAGTTAAGGTGCTATTAGATTAACCTGTTGTAAAACATGAGCAGAGCCATGTATTTTTAGATAGTTTTTAAGTGTGTGTGCGTGATGGATTTCAGGAGTGGCTCTGTCCTTATAGACTGGGCATAGTATTCCATATTTTAGCTATGGAGTGAGAATACAAAGAATACCCTGCTGATTTAGTTGGTTTATGAACTTGGTACTTGGTTATTTGATTGTAGGGGCTATTTAGGTGAGTTTTTTTTGTAGTAAGAGTTTAAAGCTTGGCAGGTGGCTGGGTAATAAATGATTTTATGTGTGGTCATTAGCTGAATATATTGAATATATTTAGGTAGTTGGGTAGTTCTAGCCAGTTAAGTATTTTCAGCGCAGTGCAGTGGTGGGTACAGCAGTGAAAATTTGATGCTAATCTGTCAATTTTATTGTAGCACTGTTCAAGTTTTTGAGTAAGTAAGATTTGAAGATTAGTGAAGATGGGGGTTCCATAAAGAAGAGAAGGCAGAAGATGACTATTTGTAAGGGTGTATCTTGATGTGGAGGTGAGGAAGTTTCCAGCTCTGAAGAGTAAGCCTAGTTTTTGGTGTGTTTTATTGATGCCATTTTGTATATGTAAATCGAATATAAGGTTGTTGTCTATGGTCAGACCTAATAGTTTTGTACTGGTTAATAGTTCTACAGTGGTATTATTGAGGGAATATATTTTAAAGTTGTATTTTTCATGAGACAAAGATTTAGGATAGAAAAGTAAATGTTTGGTTTTCTTTGGGTTAAGTAGGAGTTGGGGAGTTTTGTAACCCTTTTCAGTTGCAGTGAGGAATTCTTATGTAACTTGGTTGAGGTCTATGGTTGTTGGAAGTACATACAAGTGTTGAGTCATCAGTGTATTGTATGAGAGAATCATGTTGTGTGCAAGTGTGAGAGAATTTATAAGGATATTAAAGAGGAGAGAACCAAGGACTGATCCTTGTGGGACACCAGTGCCAACAGCAAGAAAAAGTAAGAGCGCTGATTGCCATTTTACTGACTGGCATCTATCACTGAGATTACTCTTGGACCAGTTTAGGGTGTTTGGTGTTACACCTAAGGCTGACATTTGCTATAGTAGTTTAGTATGGCTGACAATATCAAAGGCCTTTGATAGGTCAAGGAATATGGCAGATACAAGATGACCTCTATCTCTGGCTTTGCTCACTGTATCTGTAGAAGCTGTACGAACTGTATTTATGCGTTGGGGGGATTGACAACAATGTTGGGTTTGCGTTAGAAGTTTTTCTTGGTTGAGGTATTGTAGGAGTTGTTTGTGTATGTATTTTGCTAAGGTTTTAGAGAGGGGCATAGGATAGCTGTTGGTATGAAATTTGTGATGCCTGCAGTACTATTGCCTTTATGGAGAAAAATGATATGTGATTTTTCCCAGATTTTGGGAACATAGTTTTCCTGTATGGATGTATTCATGAGTATGGCTATGAGGTAGTATATGTTATTTGCTGTTATTTTAAGGAATTCTCTGGGTAGATTATCTGCAAAGGCAGAGCAGATTTTTAGTATGCTTAATATTATTTTTTTATATAGGCTGTAGATACTGGTTGAAGTATAAATAAGAGGCAATGTTTGTTTGTGATCTGCAGTTGTTGTTCTTTTGACTTTTCCCAGTTAGGGGTCGCTACAGCGGAACTCCGGTCCACTAATGATTGGCAATAGATTTCTATGGTTCCGAGGTGCCAGCTCAGCGCCCAACCTTCAATGAAGGCACGCCCATTCTATGCATGTCTTTTGAATGCTGCTTGACCACAGGGAGGACATGCAGACTCCACACAGAAGGTGGTGCAGCGGTTAGCATTGTCGCCTCACAGCAAGAGGTTCTCCGGTTCAATTATCGGGTAGAGCTCCTTCTGTGTGGAGTCTGCATGTCCTCCCCACAGTCGACTGACGTTTAAAGACATGCAGGTAGGTGTGTGCGTGAATGGGTGTGCCTTCTTTGAGGGTTGGGCATCGGGCAGGCACCTCGGCACTATAAAAATCCACTGCCAGTCATTAGCGGACCAGAGTTCCGCTGTGGTGACCCCTAACCAGAAAAAGCTGAAAAGCATTAGTTTTAGACATAAGGTCAAGCCAGTTAATATTAACATCTCCTAATATGACTGTTTCATAAGGGATGGAAGTTGAGGTCCAGTCTAGAATGTCATGTAATACATTGCTATTATTGCCTGAGAAAATATATAAGGTAATGATACAGATTTATTTGTATTTGTTTAGTTTGAGGAAAGTGATGAGAAGTTCTGCATTACTGAATTATGGTATGGAGGTGTTATAATGGATTAGAGTGGAATAATCTCGGTATATTATTGCTACACCACCTCCTTTCCTTTTAGTTTGGTCATTCCTAATTATGTTGTAGTTTGGTGGTAATATTTCTGTGTTGCTAATATTTGGTTGTAGCCATGTTTCTGTTATGGCTAGGATACTAGGTTTTTGAACAGCTATCCAAGCTTTGAGTTCTGCGATTGTATTACAAATAATGTCTAGCATTTAGAGTAATGAAAGTTAGTTGACTTCTGTTAGATAGATGAGGTGTGGTTTGATTTTGTTCAGTACCATTGACTTTGTTTTCTTTTGAGATGAGTTTGTTGGGCCTGAATTAGGGTGAATATTGCCACTGGTTAGGATTGATGTGTGTTGGGCTAGTATTTTTATATATTTTTTAGTGTTGTTTTAGCAGGGAATGTTTACGTTTACTTGATGGTACAGTGAGTGGTTTACGTTTGAAATAGAGGTAGAATATGTCTTGATAGATGTTGGCTGCTATTATGATATTAGCTTAAATTGGGGTAGGTTTGTCTGGTAGGTACTTATTTGGGGAGATAATAGTGTGAATCTGGTGCCTTTGGTAACAGATGAGGTGGCTAAAGCATAGCTGTAGTAGACTCAAGTCTATAGTTAAGCAATTCATACTGTTGCTTAATTTGGGAGTGATAGATGTAGGATAAGTAGTCTGGGAGAGAAATTGTTGGTTGTGTAAGTAATATATGTTTGATGATGAAATATATAGTATGTTAAGAGGTGTATAAACAGTTAATGGTTATATATGCACTGGAAGTAACAAGGAAGTAGTGATGAAAGGTTAAGCTACAGCTAGGAGTAAGGAGTGATAGGGAGCTAAATGATGACAAAATCTTAAGGGCTATGTGTTTAAGCTGGATGGGAGGGGTTTAGTATTACTGATTGGGTGTGGTTTGATCGTATAAATGTAGACACATTGGGGGTAGGGTAGGGGAGCAAAGTGGAGCCCACACTTGGTATATGTGCTTATGAAAAACTGTCTGTTGTGAAGGACTTACTCTATGAAGGTAAGTATGTTGGTGACTAATGCATTAGTACAGCATTCAACATTTATAGAGACCATTTATGTTAAAAAAAATTCAAAAAATACAGTAGAGTAAAGCAGCTGGAATGGAGAAGAGTTCACTTGGATCATGGGGTAGAGTAGTGATTTTGAATTTGGTGGCAGAAAGGCAAAAGTAGTTAGAAAACAACTGAGATGAGGGGAGGAGCAATCAGGTACTTCAGTGGACTGCAGTTACACCCCCCCCCCACACACACAGATGGTTTACCACCAAATACAGTCAGTGAGATAGAATGTTTATGGATACAAAGACAAGGGCTTTTAACACTAAATACCTGATGCAAGTCACAGACTTTCATTTTATAGTTAAAGGCTTTTATTGCCTTTCCAGAGAAATGTTACATTGCTAGGGTAAAAATGCTAATGTGTTAATTTAGCTTCACCTTCAGAAGTATAAGGCCTGTGGGTGGGAAGTGGTATAATGGTTAAGGTGTTTGCCTTACAGACACAAGGTGCAGGGTTTCATTCTTACATGGGATAATTGGCTAGGCTTAAAATGACTCACAAGGGCAGTTAGCCTAGTACTAATCTATGATCTTCCAGCAGTTTCAACACTGCAGTACAGAACACACTGATGCAGAAGTGAGGGAAAACAAGTTTAGTTTTATCCTTAAAAAGTGCCTTACATATATTTTTAACTGAAGGTATTGCTTCCTTTGTACTTATGCAAGTGAAGGTGGAATTCAGCTGTAGAAGTTCCTTTGGTAGTGTGATTATGTTAATGTTTGCAACAGCAGTTGTCAGACATGTTGTGTGCTCAGTACAACAGATTTTAATTGACAGTATTACTTATTTCATACTTATGCAATTGCAAGTGAAAGTCTAATTCAGCTGTAGAAGTTCCTTTGGTAGTCTGCCCTATTCATGTCATTAATGTTTGGAAGAACATTTAGGGAGGGGAAGAGAAAGGAAAGAGTTAACTGTAAGTTAATCAAAATTTTGTTCTTAGTAGTATTTTTATAATGCATGACATAACTTGTGTGCTATAAAGTGAAGCTTTCTCAATTTTTTGAGTGCAATAGGGATACTAACGTAAATAAGTAGTTCTATTTTTTTTTCTCCTTGTTCATTTTTAAGAAATGTAAGCACTGCAATATAAAAAAGAAGAAAAGTCTGGACAAAAGCACAAGATAGAAGAAAAATTTATATGATTTTTCTTAATCTTGTATAGTGGAATGACTGGATTAAGGCCCTTGGCTTGATCTAGTAAAAAGTTTTGAGGGAAAGCAAATAAATAAAAAAGAACAGTAAACATAATAAAAAGTTGAGCGCTTGTAGTAGAAGTAACTGTGTATCTGGTTCTCGTATATCTGTGGAGACAAACTGATAAGGGGCAATTAAAACAAAATACTTCTTTCTTTCAATAGCTAGGAGATAATGTTTTCTAAAAGCATTCAAGTGTTTTTCTAATTTGGTAGAGGAATAAAAAGACAAAAACAGACAGCACTTAGTGGAAAATAGAAGCACAGGCTGTACTATGTGTCTTAGCATGATAATCTTCCTTATAGATTAATCCAAGTCTGTGAACATGGCTCTCAGTCTGGGACAATCGTTCCTATTAGGAGGGCTACACTTCAATATTTGCAAATGAACATAGCTTTTTTGTATTAGTATTAAGTTAATAGGTTTTAGGGTAGTTCTGGAGGTGTGTGGTGTGTATGTGTGTGTGTGTGTTTGAGGATTTTCACTAAAACAAAAAGTTTTGTAAGATGTGACATAGGTTCAAGTGCATATGACAAGAAACAACAACATGAAAGATCAACATGTTAAACATTAGTTTATGCATGTAACACAAAAGCTGAAATTGGTCTTTTTATAAAAAGCTGTTGCACATAACAGGTGGGAAATGCATGTAACACAAAAGCTGAAACTGGTCTTTTTATAAAAAAACTGTTACACATAGCAGGTGGGAATAATAACATAATGACATCACTTTCTATATTTATCTTTAAATGTAAATGGTCTCACATATATATAGAAAAAAGAAAGGGTAATGAACTATATTAAAAACATAGAGTGCAAATAACTATGCTACAGCAGACATATTTAGAAAGAACTGAATATGTGAATTTGATAAAGGTTTCAGGATAGTTATTCAGTGGAATACCTGGGACAAAGGAAAACAGGAGTACTTATATTAATTGCAAGAAGAGCTCCACGGGTGACAGAAGAGGATAAAAAAGATAATAATGGTAGATTTGTAGTACAAGCAGCTACTGGCAAGGCAGGAGGATTACACTGACATGTATTTGTATTCCACCTAAACTGCTATAATGGAGCTTAAGAAACTTTTGGGAGAAATAATCAGCTTTCAGCAGGAAATATTACTTATAGCTGGGACTGGAATTTGATTTGCAGCAGTGAGGATATATCTGGAGGGCCCAGAAGGGAAAATATAACAAAAGAGGTAGATTTTTGAAGAAATTTAGGAAAATATTTGGCATGGAAGATGAGAATTAATTAGTAGGAGTTCAGAGTGAATTTACATATTATTTCCCAAGGTACAAAACCTGGGCTAGGCTCGACAGGCATTATATTTCACAGGAACATGTGCATTTAATTTAAAGTTTTGATTCGCATCCAATAACTGTTTCAGATCATGCATCAAGAATAATTAAAATAAAAATGCAGGGTAACGAAATAAAAAGGAAACACTAGCGCTTCCCCCATCTGTTAAAAAGAGAGGAATTTAAGGAATGAGTAGTGGAAATTATTCGGGAGTTATTAGAGAAGCTAGAAGTTTTTTTTATGAAAATATAGCCAGGGAGTTGGTTAAAATTAAAGTGGAGTTTAAAATAGGGTGGAAAAAAGAAAGATATGGTTAAGAAGTAACAAGAATTATTTAGTGTGACTGATGAAGGTACTGCAGAATAGGGAGAATCTGATAGAAGAAGAAGAGGAGGAGGAGCAACTGCAGAATATTAAACAAAAAATAAGGGATTACCTCAATTATATGCATGAGTTTAGAAAGATTACTGTTAATCAACTGTTTTTGAGACTAACTCCAGAGCACAAAAACTTTTAGCACAATGGCTTAAGCAACAGAAAGTAGAAAGAGTTGTCTCAAATCTTAGGGAGTCTATAACAAGGAAGATAACTAGAGATCCTTTAGATGTACTAGAAATATTTAGAAAAAAAATTATGAAAATCCATATAAAACAGAGAAATACGGAAATCAGGAAAAGGTACAAATGGAAATGTTTATGAAAGAATTAAATATGCCAAGGTTAGAGGTAGATGAGGCTCACGTTACTAACAGGATAGGAGGAGATGAGATAAAAATGGCGATAGATAACCAGTCTACAGAAAATTCACTGGAAATAGATGGTATTCCTGTGGAAAATTGGAAGCTAAGAAGGAAAAACCTGATAAAAACTGATAAAAATGTGGAAGGTTTTGTTTAGCAGTATTTTAAAAGGAGAAGTACCAACATCCTGGAAGAAAGCAGTGGTGGCTGTAATACCAAAAGATGGTAATGACCCATGTGATCTAGCTTCATACAGGCCTATTACATTTCTAAACCATGATTATAAAATGGTTGTCTATAACGGCTAAAAGAATGGCAAAGGTGATGCCAAAATTGATAGATATGGATCAGTGTGATTTTTGTGGAGGGGAGGTAAACATTTGGCAACATTAATAGAAGCATGATGATCCAGAGGGTAACAGAATGTAAGAAAATACCACTGTTGTTGGTGGGTCTTGATGCATATGTGTAGTGTGTGTGTTTCTAGTGTCCTAAGCATAACAGTGTGCAATGGGAGAGTAGGGCGTGTTACATTAGGTTTGTTTTTTTTTTCTTGTTAGTATGACCTTGGAGTGTGTATATATAAGTAACAGGGGGGATTGCCTCCCCTGCTTAAATGTATGTTAGTGTTGTGTTCTTTTTTTGTTTGTTTTTGTGCTTTTATGTAGGGGGAGGGTTAGTTATTTGTGGCTATTAATTTCAATATTTTGTATGTTGGTGTTCTGGTTTTTCATTTTTCTATGGTTTTGCTGTTCTGGTCTCGAGATACTGAAATTTGATATTTCAGTATTTCAAGGTTTCAAAGTGAAACCGTTTTGGGAGTGTAATGAGTTGGCAGACTACCCTATCAGAAATACTGGGTGAGCAAATTGATATAACTAAGGAAATGATTTTTTTGAGCTATGATACAGAATCGGGATTGCATAGACATAGTAAGGTCTTACTGAGTTTAAGTGAAGTGAAGTGAAGTCTGCAAAAAAAAAACAATCACTAGGAAATGGAAATCAAGGTCTAAACCAATTGAACTAGAAGTAGTGAATATAGTAACAGAGATAAAACAATTGAAATTGGGATCTTTAGAAAAGGGTAGGAACAAAGTATGTAGAAAAAAATGGGAATTGTGGGAGCAATACATGCAGAATAACATTTTGGAGAAGGAGTGAGGTTTAAAACAAGGCAGTATATGAATGAGCTATGTAATGTTTGACTGACAGTGACTAGATAGATAAGTAATGTATAAATAAAGTGATTATAAGTAAACTGTGCAACTAAAAATATGTCAGTATGGTTTGTTTTCATTTCTATAAATGTATGATAGCCTATGTCATAAAAGTAAGTTAATAAAGATGTTTCTTTTAAAAAAAAAGTATTTTCATCATTGATACAAATTCTACCACTGGACACTTCCTTTTGAGTGCCTCCATTATTTTAAATTCACCTCCTCAACCTTCTGCTTTAGCATATGATCTTTTGTCAGACAATAGCCCACCATGCCTTCCTTGCCATTGCTCTATCACAGCTGCTACTTCATCGCTCCTTGATGGTGAGCTGCTCAAGCCCAGGCCATGTGACACATAATCCACATCTAAATTTATT
>NC_056725.1:23614985-23762485 GCF_019279795.1 Protopterus annectens
GCCAATAATACTTGTTGGTCAAATGAAGTGTCAGGCAAATGAACTTTCAGTCATTTGGTCTCGGGCAAATGGGTGTTGGGCAACTGAAAGTTAGGGCAAATGAAGTAGACCCATATATATATATATATATATATATATATATATATATATATATATATATATATATATAAATAGAGAGAGAGGGAGAGATACACATATGTAAATATACCTAAGGAGGGATATGGCAAGGTAAAAGAGACCAGAAAAAGCAACATTTTTTTGAGATGGTGCTTTGAACAATTTCCTTCATTCATTTTAAGTTTCATTTAATTTTATCTCATCAAAACATATGGGATATTATTGCATTGTAATGGTGGAAATCATCAACCAGGTCCCAAAGTGGGTAATTTGACATTCTAAGAAGTGAAGAAAGAGGACCAGCCTAAAATATTATTGTAATAAAACGGATATTGAAATTAGGGACATGGAACCTTAAACAGGGTATGATAAAAAAGCCATCCAGAAAATATACAGCAAGCATATATGGAAGGGAGGAAGGGGCAACGGTGTAGGAAGGTGAAGATTGCAGGTAGGGGGAGAGAGAGGATGGTATGGCTTCCCAGACTTTGGAACATGTGAGAGAACTTTTAATATGTGTCATTGCTTAAAGGGATGGCATATAGGAAAGTAGAGCAAATAAAGTGGGGGAGACGGAGATGCCCATGAAGAGAAGAGACTTTGTCAGGATTTGTGGCAGGTATTGGAGACAAATTTAAAGAAATTTAGTAAAGTATGGTGAGGGCTCATTAGTGCATGGCTCAGATCAATTAACTGTATAACATGAAAGGGTTTCTGTGCAAGGAATGGGCCAAGGTGAAGGATATTGTCATTAAGGAGGGGTTTACAAACACTACCTCAAGTCCTGAGAAGAGCAAAGGAATAGCACTGGGGACTCAGGTTGAAAGAAAAGTGCAAGGCATTGTGGAAGTTAGCAGACTAGGGTGGTTATGGCAATAATCATAGCAGTGGTACTCAGAATGATAGAAACAGATGAACAAAAGGAAAGGAGAGTGCATGTGCATGAAAATTGAAAGCCAGAGAGGAATGAGGTACACAGACACTGTGAATGAGATGACATAAAGTGCAGTGCAAAAACTGAGAAAGGAATGAGAACTATATGAAGGTTTTAAATTGGGGCAAGAGAAAGAGTTGATCTTAGTCTAGTTGCTTCTACTAGTATGGAACCAACAACTGAGACTTCTGCATAGGTGGTTGTTTTGTAGAAAGAGATTAAAGAGAGAATGGGAAACAGGAGACTAATAGATATTAGAGATGAAGAACTGACTGTACAGGACTGACACACACTTTGGAAATGGAAAGTGGAAAATAATGTGTAGGAGCGGGCATAAAGGAATGGGAAGAATTGTAGGTACTGATTTTAAGAACATTTGGAGATTGTGCTTTTGTGTACAAGATTTAATAAATGTCAGGACTGGGAGAAGGTTGAGAAAGCAAGTACTGCTCATCTTAGGGAAATGAATTGCATAGCAAAGCATTGGAAGGGGAGATGGTAACACAAGGCGTAAGGAAGAATGACATGGTCACTCTATACAGGGTAAAGTTAAACCGAAATTGAAGTTATGGATTATCTGCAAAGTGAAGGATTTAGTGTGGTGATTCTATCACAGGCAGTGTCGAAGCATGATGGAGCAATGGATCCCCAGATTAAGGAGCAGCAGGAGGCATCTTAAGATTTGTCATATGGTGATGCACTGCATTATTTTGTAAGAGGTCTGTCACTCGTCCAGTCAGGATAAAACAGACAGTCTTGGGTTCGGTTCAATCAGCATTATTACACACAAACACATCAGGAATGAGGCTTAGTAACTTAAACGTAAATAAACGTATGAACAGACTGACTACTTCACTCATACATGTTAACGCTCTGGTTATTCTCTCAAAATGGCACTGCTGTCTGCATGTGCTCATTATGTATATGCACTTGTCTACATCTGGAACTGCTTCTTAAAGTTACACACACACGCTCTGTTTTACATCCTCCCTCATTGAGAACTAGATCATAACCAAATGACAGTATTCACTGACATGCAATTGCAGAGAAATGATCTTTTGACATGCACTTATACAGAACTAATTCTCTGACATGCAATCATACAAAATTAGACACATATAAAACAATCATCTCCAGGTTGCTGTGTATTTTACACTAGATCTAGAAATATGACATAAAAATTGGAATTGGATCTAGCAACGGGGACTGTCTTCAAGGAATGTTCAACTTTGGGGACATCTGGGACATCATCATCAAGAACAGGAATAGATACTGAGACATGTTCTTTAGTATGAAGATTGTCAGGGTTGCCCTGAGATCTAGAGTCTGTATCACAGGTACGATGCTGCGATATCAATTCAGACACTGGAAGAAGATGCCTGTGGTTTGTCCTGTATTCTATACCCTCAGATTCCACTAAGTAGGATCTCAGTTCGGTACATATGCCTCTCACTTGACAAATTTGATCAAAGCCTTTTGCCATTTGCATCCTTACTGTCCCTCCTTCTTTTAACGTACAAAGAAATCTGTTCATTTTATCATAGCTGGACTTCTGAAAGAAACGCTTCTTCAAGAGTTGGGCTTTGATTGCTCGGTTGTTTTTAGCATTAGGCACTAACAAACTAGAACAGATAAGTAAGGTTGTTCTGGTTTGCCTAGATAGAAGTCTCTCAGTAGGTGAGCCAAGTAGGTTGTCATGGGGTATATTTCTGAGATTAAGGAAATTCAAGAAGATATCAGTATTGTCACACACTGACCTGTCTGGTAATTGCTTTGCACTCTGTACTGCACGTTCAGCAAGGCCATTTGACTGTGGGTATTCCAGAATACTAGTAACATGGATAAAGTCCCACTCTTTTTCAAATTTCTGAAACAATTGACTGGCAAACTGGGTACCGTTGTCAGAAATAACTTTGTGTGGACTACAATGGACTGAGAAATGATGTTTCAACTTAGTAATAACAGCACTGGAAGTTAGGTTAGATAGCAAATCAATCTCAGACCAGTTCAATTAAGAGTCTACCAACACTAACTATTGCTGATTGTTCCATTCAAATATGTCAGTGGCTACTGTCAACCAAGGAAGTTCAGGAATCTGACTTAGCTGAAGTGGTTCTTTTTGCAAATGTGATTTAGTACTATTGGATACTGAACAAGATGAAAGCACTTTATCAATGTCCTTTGACAGAGAAGGCCAAAATACTAGTCCTCTCACTCTTTTAGTAGCTTAGGAACCTGGGTGGCCACGGTGCCAAATCTGGATATATTCATGTTGTAAGGAAGTAGGAACAACAATTTTGGGACCTTTGAAAATGATACCATCTTCCATCAACATCTCATCTCTGTATGGAAAATAAGGTTGTACTTCTGGGGATACACAAGATTGCTTTGAAGGCCATCCAACATTTATGAAGTGGTTGAGCTTCTGCAAAATGGGATCAGTCTTTGTATGATCTCTCAGCTCATCAAGTCTCATGGTAGAAAAATTACGCACTTCCATGACATCAAAGTCACAATTCTCTGTATCAAGCTGTTCTGTGATATTTCTGGGTGATCTGGATAAGGTATCAGCCAGATAAAGAAGTTTGTCTTTTGTATAGACCATTTTGAAGATGTATTTTTGTAATCTGAGCATCCTTCTTTGTAGTCTTGCTGGAGCTGTATGCATAAGCTTCTTTAAAATAGTGACTAGAGGTTGATGATCAGTTTCGACTTGGATAGCTTGGCCATAGATATAATCATGGAACTTTGAACATGCGAACACAATTGCCAAAAGTTCTTTCTCAATTTGAGCATACTGCATTTCAGTTTTGGTAAAAGTTCTAGATGCATAGGCAACTGGTCTGCCCTCTTGAAGAATAATTGCTCCAAGACTGAATTTTGAAGCATCACAGGAAATAACTACTGGTTTGTGTACATCATGGTATCTCAATGTAGGTGGGTAGGCAATTTGTTGTTTGAGGTTATCAAATGTTCTATGATGTTATTCCAACAATGACCAGGCAACATTTTTGCATGTCAGCTCTCTTAAAGGTGCTGATAATTCACTAAAGTTGTTGATAAATTTGCCCAAATAGTTAACCGTACCAAGGAAATGCTGTAGGGCTTGGATACCGTCTGGGGCTGGCATCTCAAGAATGGCTGCTTGTTTGGAAGAGTCTGGTCGTAAGCCTGTACTGGTAAATAAATGACCTACATTAGTAACTTCTGGATTTCAGATTCAGATTCAGAAGATTTGACCTTCAAGTTCACTTCACTCACTCTGTCCAGAACTTTCCTAAAGTTTCTGTCATGCTCTGCTTTTCCATTACCTCCAACCAGTAAATCATTCACTATTATAGCACATGAATAACCCCCCCAAAATTTGCTCCATTGCAAGCTGAAAGACTTCACTGGCAGAATTTATTCCAAAAGGCATTCTGAGAACTCTGTATCTATCAAATGGCGTGCTGAATGCAGTCAGTAATGAAGAATTGCGATCAAGCATTACTTGCCAAAATGAACTCTTTGTATCCAAGACAGAAAAAAGTGGCACTTGGCATGAGGGTGGCAAATTCCTTGACTGTACGTATAGGATGATGAGGTCTGTTTAACGCCTTGTTCAAGTCTCTTGGGTCAATGCATATTCTGATTTCATCCGAGCTTTTCTTATGAGCTACTACCACAGAAGACACCCACTCTTTTGGTTCTGTGACTGGAAAAATCACGCTTTGCTGCACCATCTTACCTAACTGGACCTTGACTTTGTCCTGCATAGCTATTGGAACTCTCCTCACTGGTCTGACCTCTGGGTCTACTTTCATGGAGTATACAACTGGGGGTTTGCCATCTTGTCATCGAAAACATCATACTCTGAGAAAATAGCATCACTGAAGCTCGAACTGGGACAAATGCTTACATGATGGACTTTTTTGTTAAAAGAAAGCAGTTACATTCTCAAACTGTGTCTGAGACCTAATAATGACTGCACAGGTCTTCTGACTACATAAAATTGCAAGCTGTAACTGTTCCCATCCAAACAGCATGAAAGCACTACTGAGCCTTCAGTTTGAATCTGTTTTTCTCCATAAGCAACAGGCTTTGCACAATTAGACAAGTAAAGTTGCTCACCAGCTCTCACTCTAGCAAATGTTTCTGCTGACATTCCATTACACGTTGAACCAGTGTCTACTTTGAGCTCCATGGGTTTACCATTGATCAGGACAGTACAAAATACTTTGTTCTTTGCCAATAAATCTGCTGCATTAACCTTTTCACTGACCACTGTTTCACCATATACATAGAAATTAGGGTTGCAGCTTTCTACATGATCAACTTGCTTTTTGAGTGACCTTTCTTAATAACCGAATGAGGCTTTGCTGATTTACAGAACTTTTGAAATTGGTTCCATTTTTTACACTTGTGGCATTGCTGACCAAATGCTAAACATATCTCTGTTTTAGACTCATGATTGACACCACAGTTATGATAGTTAACAATTGACTTGACTTGGGTTTTGCTGACTCACCCTTATACTGCACTGAACATGTCCGTTTTGCTGGGCTAGTCCTGGAACTTGCTAGAAAGTTATAGGTCCTCCCTGGAAAACCTGCAGGGGTTGCAGCTGCCATGTGCTTAGGCCTGCTTCTGCTTGCCACATGCTGCAATGCCGTCTATGGTTGCTCTAGAGGCTGCTGAAACCATGCTTTTACCACTTGCAAGCATATTTGTGTGCCTTTCTGTGAGCTCATGGATTTGACAAATCTCTGTAGCTTTGCTTAATGTTAAATCACTGTCACGAAGCAAAACCTTTCTCACTGCAGCATTATTAACACCACACACAAGCCTGTCCTTTATTAACTCATCTTTCCAATCATCAAATCTGCACGTTTTAGCTTTATTTGTCAAGTCAGTGATATAAGCTGCAAAAGTTTCACCTGACTTTTGGTCTCTTGTATAAAATTTATGCCTCTATAGTGTAACATTTGTCTGGGGATTGCACATTTCTCTAAATTTATGTTTCAAGCACTCTGGGTCCTCTCTTGATTCAGCCGGTACAACAATATGGCAGTTTCCCCTTCTCCTGCATATATTGCTGGTGCATATACAAATGAATGTTCTCTTTCAGTGGCTTCTGACCCCAGTAAGTTAAGCAAAATAAATGTCCTCATACGTGTATATTTGTCAGAAAAAGCTGCTTGTATGAAAATATTGTATTCCTACTGAAATACTCCCCAATTCTCTGCAATATTATTGTCAAACACAAGTGGACTGGATCTGCAAAATGCCTCTGCCATATCAACACACAGTAGCGAAGGTGCTTGAAATTATGTATGAACATACACACGCATAAATATGCCAGAACTTATGCCCAATAGTACAAAAAATAAACTGCACTTTGCCAAATAAGTCTCCATAGTACAAGAACACTTTAAAATCACTGTACTTTGTGAAACCACCCTTTATCGGTATAAGAAATACTTCAAACTGACTGTACTTTGTGAATGAACTGTACACAGCACAAGAAGCTCAGAGTAAGAAACACTTCAAAATGAATGCACTTTTCAAATGAACTGTATATAGCACAAAAACTTCAAAATGGCTGTACTTTGTGAAATAACTTTTTACAGTGTAAGAAACACTGAAATGGCGGCACTCTGTAAATAAATATACACAGCACAAGAAACTTTTCGAAATGGCTGTACTTTGACTGCACTTTGCAAAATAACTGTACTTTGAACACAGCAAGCTCTCTGAAATAATTGCACCGTAATAAAGCACACACTCTGCAAACACTTTGCACACTCTAAGATACTTCGAACAACCATAGTTATGCTTTGAATGGCTTTGGTCAATGCAAAATAGTAGCTTATGCCAAAACACTATCATTCACTTAAAACATGCAGTTGCCTTGCTTTTTAAGCTTAGTTTGCCCTTTTGTTGTACTCGTTATGCCCATTTAACCTCTTATCATGCTCATTATACTTTTCTTTTGCTCGTTTTACTTTAAACATGCTCGTTATGCAAACCAGAGTTAGTTCTGAACCCCATATAAATATTTCTTTGTTTAATTAATAATGCATTTTGTGCCTTTTGTTTGATTAATAATGCCTTTTGTGCTACTCATTTGATTAATAATGTGTTTTGTGTCTTATGGATGCTCTGTATCATTTCCTTTGCAAAATAAATCATCTGTGCAAGTTTTGGTTACCTGAAGTTCATTTTTGTGTCTCTTTAATCGTCTCAACACTATCACCCAACCTGCTCAATATACCTTCACTGTCAACTCTGCATCTCATGGCATGAAGAAGTTGTACTCTCAATTCCGGTTCTGACAACATGCCACTCGTCTGGTCAGGATAAAACAGATGAACAGTTGTGGGTTCAGTTCAAGCAGCTTTATTACACACAAACACATCTGGATTGAGGCTTTGTAACTTAAATAAACTTATAAACAGACTGACTACCACACTCATACATGTTAACACTCTGAGTGTTCTCTCTAAATAGCACTGCTGCCTGCATGTGCTCACTATTTATATGCACGTACCTATAATTGGAAATGCTTCTTAAAGTTACAACACATGCTGGTACAAAAGTCCATGTGAAGTTGCACAGCAAGGGAAAGAGCAGGAAATAGTGGCAACTAATGCTTCGGAGGGATAGGCCAATGAATCTCTCATATGAAGGAGTAGCAGATGAAGCAGGGTTCAGATTTTTGCAGAATACTTGCATGAAACAGAGACAAAAAATATGCCCTCAGTCCGGAAGAAAATGCTCTAAGGGAAAGCCTGCTTGATTTTAGGAATGGCTAGAATGTTAAAATAGATGAAAAAATAGATTACAGAAAGTAAATTTTGTTTTATTTTACATTTGATTACCAGGGTAGTACACTGATTACAACTGTATTGCTAGGGTAAATAAGACCTCGAATGTTAGAAGACTGGTAAAACAGATGACCATATAGTCAGGACTGTTAAGAGAAATTCATGTGACACAACAGAAATGAATGAGATATATTATTGTGCACCTAAAATAATAACAAATAGTGTTACCACAAAAAACAGAGTAACAAAGGAAAAGAAAGGGGCACGTAGAATGCCACCATGGAAACATCAAATTGCAAAAACTAAAGCAGTTAAGAAAAGAAGTATCACTGTTAGAAGAACATAGAAAAGAGAACATATCATCAAAATTCTTAGAAGGATAGACATGGTAAAAGCAATGCACATTATTAAAACAGACCACGATTTATTACACACTATTGCCAATAATGAACTAAAAATATTAGCACAAGTAAAAAAGCTTAGAAAGTATGCAGATAAATATAAAGAAAAAGTACAAATTAAACACTTTGAGGACACAAAAAGGTTTTATAGAGAACTGGGAAACAAAGCAAATGGAAAAGAAAAACACCAAAACAGGAAGCAATAGGTATACTTTGAAGTATTTATAAAGTTTGTGTTGAACATAACAAAAATGCTGAATGGCTAGAATAATTAAAATAAACAGTAAGCAGCTCTAATGTAGAGGATATGAAATGGAATGAAGTAATGGCCAGAGAAATTGAGAGAAATTTAAGAAAAGCTATTAACTGGAGCACCCTGAGTCCAGATGCAGTACATAACATCTGATTAAATAAAAGATAGTAGTACCCTTCACTGGTGGAGTCTGTATCCCAAGCCTCTGTAAGCAATTTGGAAGGAAATGTACAAAGACCAAAGAAGAGATCATTTGATAGTCCTGAAAGAGACTTTTGGTGCATGCACTCTGCTCTTTTGAAACCAAAGTCTAATAAAGCTTAGAATGAGTGGTTTCTCCTACTGAATATCATTTGCCACTGCTTCATTCACCTTCTAGTTGAAAGGATGTAAAGTAGCCTTAAATCATTTTCCAAATAAAAGCTTTATTCTTCTTCGATGAATGAGCACTTAGTTACATAGTGAATTGGTTCAGCTTATACACATGCTTTTAGAATGTTCAATGGGAGGTCAGTCCAGGGTGAAGGGTCCTAATTGGTTGTGACATATCAGGATGTGATTGGTCCAAGTGACTGCACCTTCATTTACATATTGAACCAACTGGGCCAATCCAAAGTGAGAATGTCCAGGCCTGGGGACTCTTCTGTTAACATAGTTTAACAGCAGTGGTAAAAGTGACAACAATTTATTTCCATTAAGCTATGTGGCACTTTCATCTAGACTTCATCAGATCCACCAAAGTAATAAAGAGACAATATCCACCTCCAAGGTCTACAAACCAACACTGGGATAATTACTTGCATTAAATTTAAATATTGGACAGCGTCAGTGTAAATCAGACTATAACTGTATCTGCCCTATCTGAGTATGTAAAGCTTAGATCCTGGTTCCAGGTTTTATGGGGAAGTAGTGGGTGAAAGTGAAATATAATAAATAAATAAGGCAGAGACAAGAATGATTAAAAGGTATTGACAAAAAAGTATAACTTCTTAGAATTCATGCTTTTACAGGAAAATTTACACTATTTTAAGTGATCAGATCATTTTGTGGAGTCACTTGTTAAAGTAAAAATTTTCTGAATAGAGTATGAAATAGATATTAAAAATTATACTAGTTAAAAATTCCCACTTTTACAAGAACAAATACTGGAAAACTAGTCTTGTGACCTAATTCATCTGGCCAGCTGGGATATTTTACCAAATCGCAAAAACACACACACTCACAAAGTGGTGTTCATAGTCTCTAGAGTAGTATTTGTGTTTTTTTGTATTAGCCAGTCTAGGTTCAGCATGTCTTAGTGTTTGTTGATGGGTCTATATTACATTATCGGCTGATGAAAACACGCTCTTTCATTGAACCGATAATGTCAAAAGACCTAAACAGCGAAGACACGGAGCATCGTTTTTTTTCTCAGGGAAAAAAATTGTGGGCCATGTCTTTGGGACTTTGCCATTTCCTCCACTATAGTGCAATCTGGTATATCTAAGTGTGGGGGGGGGGGGGCACAGCCCCCCCCCACTCGTTGTTTTTTTTGTTTGTTTTTTTTTTTTTTTTTTTTTTGCCGAGCAGCAAATTTTTTCTTGGGAAAAAATTTGCTGTTCCGTGTCTTCGCTGTTTAGGACTTTCGACATTCTCAGTTCGATGAAGTAACGTTCGCTCTTTTCATCAGTCGATAATGTAATATAAATGCTTTGTTGACGTGGGGGTGGAAATAAACCAGTCTATCACTGTTAGTTTCTTTTTTCCTTTAGCCATAGTGGGAGTACAAGTTGCACTAATTCTTCAGTTAGTCAAATGGAGCAATACAAATAAAGAGAACAAAAACAGCAAACAATGCAGTATTTCTGTATCATAGGCCTTAATGGTTCTTCAGTAGTAATTGTAGTGGTTTAATTTTTTCAGAGTTAAAACATGAATGAAGCTGCTTGAATTGAGCCCAGAGGTTCTGTGAACATTAATTTTGATCTGCCATGAATGTTCTTTCTTTTGTTGCCTGTAAATTGCATAGTATGGATTGAGTCCAGAATGTGGAAGTAAAATCCTGTGTGATTTGGGAAATTGTTAAAGTGCTTGACAACGGGGTTCTTAAAGATCTTAGTTCTGAAAAGTGCTGTGCTATAAGTCTTCCAAATGGGTTAATAGGTTTATCCACATAAAAAAGCTTGTCAAGATTTACATGGTGCCCTGATCACCACAGCTTCGGTTTTGCTGCTGTCTTTACCTTGCTCTTGTAGGGGGCTGAGGAGAGGGGATGATGTTTGCTCAAGAATATCCCTGATACTTCAAACTCTTTTAAAGTGAACCATGGGCAATTTTTGAAAATATTTTTTAGCCGTTTGTTGTCTTGTATAATCACCCAGTTGTCTAACATAACATTTCAAAGGTCTTGAAAACCTACCATGTAAGAAATGGTCATGAAGATCTTCCTTTTTTCTCTGTTATGTGACTCCTAAACTGCCTGTGTGGCCTGTTGGTTGTATCTCTCAGTGTGGGGTCATCCCATCTTTTTTAACTCTGTGATAGGGGGTCAGCATGCTGCTTAGCATCCTCTTGGAGTACCCCCCCCATGTAGGAAGTCCCCCCCCACGTAGGTCTGTGAGGTTCTTAGTGAAGAAGGACAGTTCTTTGGAGCTCTAGAGGTGCAGTACTATATTGACCCTTGTGGGCTTTCTCTACAGATCATGGTATGATGTCTCTGTGTCTGTGGCTTTTGCAATGATTAGACCCAAGAAGTTGACTTGTGCAGGGCTGTGATGGGTGTTGAAGCACAGAAAACTGATGGAATTGTTGAAGCACAGAAAACTGATAGAATTGTTGATGTACTCAAATAATTCAAGTAGTCTATTACTGCTGCCTTACCAGAAAAATAAAATATCATATATGAAGTAGTATTTGCAGCATATAATGACCATAAAGGCTGAATTGTACACAATCTCTTCTTCCCATTTACCCATAAGAATTTTCCCAGGCTCCATGCCATGGGCATATCCATTGCTATGCCGGTGTCATGCTCATGGAATTTGCAAAAAATAGCTTTGGAGAAGACAGTACAGGAGGGAGCCAAATTATTCTGTTTTTCCGGGATGGGCAGCCCTTTGTTGTAGGCTTCTAGGGCTGCTTGGATACAGAACAGATGTGGGAACACAGGTAGTGTCCTCTTTAATGGGAATGTCCTCTTCATTGGGAATGTCTCTAATCATCTTCAGGAATTCCAGAGTGTCTAGTGCAAACAACCTGATGTTCTCAGCCAAATGTTTGATCTGTGCTTCCAAGTAGGTGGGCATTGGTTCAATGATAGAACTACCAGTTGGTAATGATGATCTACTGGGTTCTTGTGTGGTTTGAATATGCTGAAAAACATTGGTGTTCTGTGGTGTAGGATTGCCAAAATGTGTTACTAATTTGTCTTTATTGAAAAACCAACCTAAGGTTGTAATCTGTATCACTGTAAGCTGCAGTGATCCTCTCTACATCTGCTTTGCTGTAAAAAGGATATGTTCAACATATCTAAGATCTTTCAGTGGTAGAAATCTCTGTGATTACAATTCCTCCTCTTTTATTGGCTTTTATTAATCTTTGAGATTTGTCTCTACTTAGGTTAATGAGTGCATCAGTTTTCTAAACTGTCTGTGTTATAGAACATTTTTTTTCATTTTGGTTTTCTAAGGATCTCTCAGATGTCCACATCACACCCACTTTCAAATGCAGCAATGGTGGGGTGCATGGTTGGGACAAAAAGTGCTTATTTTTTGCCAAGTGTGGGTCCTAGTATAGTCCCTCAGTTAAGTTCCTGAGTTGTCTCTATTTCTATCCTTATTTAGAAAGTATACTTTTAGGTTAAGGTTTGTGGTGACTAGCTTCAAATCTATAATGGTTTCCACAAGCATACTATAAGAGTAGGGAATAAAAGTGAGGCCCTTATTTAAAACTGTCTCCTCTAGGTCTGCCAGTGTTTTTGGCAAGTGGTTGCAGACTGTAATCTTGCAGTTGTTAGATTTGTGCATCCTTTGTGTGCCTGCCACAGGCTCATAATAAAAGTTTTTAACACCTTTACACAAAAATGCATCTCAGAGTAAGAGTTATCTGTATGCTCATCTTGAACAGACACCAATCTGATTAACAAGAAAAACAATACTCCTCTAAGATTGAACATGCAAGCTATACCAAGAACTATAAACATTTAACTTACCTTTTGACAATATACAAAATTATTTACTGGAAGTGATACTGACAGAGTTTATAGTCATTTAGAGAAATATTCAATTATTAAAAAAAAGAAGAAAAAAACACTCAATTGCCTCAAAACACGTTTCATGTTGTGTCCCTTTTGTCCAACACAGTGGAAATGTTCAATTATGGTAATAGAACAAAAAGATAATAAAAGAAAGTCATGTGTAACAAAGGATCATTTGTTGCTAAATAAAGCCATGACAGAGAATTGTAAAACATGGAAAAAATTAAGTATGGCATGGATAGATTACAAAAAAGTATTTGACAGCATTGCATATTCATGAATAAAGCAAGCCTTACAGTTGTACCAGCTACCACCCACATTTACCAGTTACCTTACAGTGACCATGAAGTGCCAGACCACAGTGCAGCTAATCCATGACAGGTGATTCTTTGTTAATGCTATTGTTCTGTCTTGCCCCTTATCTATTAGGTTGTTTACTTAACAGATTAGGATATGGTTATGATTTAGCTCTTAGAAACCAACCTTGTTTAAAGACTTCTCATCTACTTTTTGTGGATGACTTTTTTGTGGAGGACTTAACATTGTATAGTTAATCAGATGAGTAGTTGAAAGAATAACTGCAAATGGTTAAAATTTTATAGATTATAAAAGAATGACATTTGGTCTTGATAAATGTGCAAAAGCAATATTTTGAAAAGGGAAAGCTGTAGCACCAATAAAATATCAACCTGGGTCAGGAATGTCATACAAAGGAACTCGAGGAGAATGGAGTTTATAAATATTTGGGAATAAATGAAGAATCGGCAATAAAACATGAACAGATAAGAATAAAGCTCAGTAAGGAATACTTCAGAAGACTGAAACTAATACTGAAAGCTGCAATGACCTCTAGGAATAAAGATCAAGTTATAAATCAATTTACTCTCCCTATTCTAACTTGCAGCTTTGCAGTGATTGCTTGGCCCTAGAAAGTATTGGATTAGTTGGACACAAAAACAAGAAAAATCCTTCATACTTATCAAATGATGTATAAAAATCGGTGTATACCAAAATTATGTATTCCTCACTGTGTAGGAGGTGTGGTCCTCCTTGAAATTGACTACATGTATAGATCTGCAATCATGGGACTGTATAAATATCTGTTAACCTGCTTTTTATTCTACTTGGAATAGAAGTAAAGATTTTTTATTTATAATGTTTTTCAACGGAATTTTAACAAAATTATGAAAAGCTTTTACACTGATATACTGATCTGCTTTTATTTTTGCTACAGACTCTGTTACTAATTGTTACTGTACTTTACAGTTGATTTTTTCTGAACTTCTTCCTTATTATTTTTTCTAGTAGCTGAACTCATAGCCGGGTCCTGAGTTCTTTCAGTTATTAAATTTATTCTTCTACCAAGTGCTCTCTGCCCTCTGATCCACTGGAAAACTTGACAGCTCTTCCAGCCTTAACCACTTGGTGCTGGACTATACATCTGGGTATAGGCCATCTTGAATTGGAATGGGCTATCTGCACTTTTGTGAGAGAATTGTGCTGATTGGAACCTGTCTGGTAAAGGGGGTGTCAGTCTAGGGCTTGGAATAAGCATCCTCGGTGGTCCTTTGAATCTTTTAAAAGTTTTTTTTTCAAGTTTTTAACTTCTGGTATTTAGTCCCTGTATTTGAGCAGGTTTCTGCTTGCCTGCACATCTTGCAGCACCACACACTGGTGTGCAGTTTGCAACAAAGCCTGACAGTTAAATTCAACAAATTTTCTCTATATCCCAGATAGAAGTATCCATCCACTAAGCTTCTCTGTGTCTTCAACTTAGCGTTATGGACAGTTGGACTACCCTTGTTTGTCCTGCCAAGCTTGTTGATTTGGGTCTCTTGAGGCAGTGTAGCAATTGCCCTGTGTACACAGTCAACCCTGTACTAATAACACACTCTAGTACAAGTGAGAGAGATGTAATTACACCAAGAATCTAGAATCCATGCTCTGTCTCACTGAAAGCTGTAACATGGAGAAGGTTGTCAACTCATCCACCACTAAATATGCTCATAGTACCACTACTCATACACATACTAATACTCATACACATAGAATGCATCAAACACGTAAATCCGCATATGCAGAAGGTCTCTAAAAAAACTTACCGAAACACCAGAGACCTTCAAAGCACAAGACTGCTACAACTAACACAGTCCCCACAGCACCCATGACACACAGCAACACCAGAGTTTCACTCACTAAGCCAGTAAGGCATAAGAATCAAAAAACAAATTTTCTTGTTATTGGAGACTCAATAGTGAGACACACTGATCCTCCACTCACCAAGCTGGACAAAGAGAAAGTCAGTCAGCTGCATGTCCAGTGCCAAGATTCATCAGATCACACATGCACTCAGGTCTTTCAGCAACAAGTACCAGTAAGACTCTGTTGTAGTTCATGTTGGTGTGAATGACCTGAGATGTACCTCACTGAACTATATGAAGAGAGACCTGGTTGAGCTGTCTGAGTATGTATCGCAGGCAGGTATGTCTCTAGCCTTGAACAGCATACTACCCTCACCTAGAATATCGCCACAGTGTAAACAAAAAAATATTGATTTCAATAATTGGCTCAGTTTTTGGTGTCATGCAAAGGGGATCCAGTTCCGGTCAGCCTAGGAAGCTATGGTCGACAAACCTTGCTGCTTTGCCAGAAACAGTTTGCACCTGACACCTCTAGGCTTTTGTTGCTGGCAAAGGCTCTTGCCTCCCCATAGTGCCTTTTTTAGGCAAGGTCTTGAAAACAACATTACCGACATGAAATTAACCAATCAGAACAAAATAAGGGTCATGCTAATAATGCTAGGAACTTAAACCAAAAATTGCACTCCATGGAAGCACTTGTATTGCTATAAGACATAGATGTCTGTGCATTCACAGAAACCTGGTTCAAGGCCTCAGAGAGTACCCTGGCCTTACAAGGCTACAATGCCTTCCACACCTTTAGACCGCAAAATGAACATGTGAAAACCAGAGGAGGCTGTGTTTCATTCTGTATTAGAGATAAATTCATTTCTTGTCTAGTTAGACGGGACAACTCCAAGGAGTTAATCCAGGTCCAGTTTACAGTTGGTAAGACCCCCATTCAAGTTATATTTATAAATCCTCCTCCGTGGGTCACAGTGCCCACAAAACCTACATGACCAAACTGGAGACAATCCAAATTTTACCAAACACATTATTTATGGGGGATTTCAATTATCCCACCATCAACTAGAAAACTTACGCTAGCCCTAACTTGCTAGCGCAAAAGTGAGTTTGTTAATTCAAGGGCCCTGGAACAAATTGTCCATACCCTGACAAAGGGAACAAACATTCTGGATCTGGTCCTCACCAACATTTCAAACAGGCGCACTGCTGCCACTGTCGGACCCTCATTAGTTAAAACTGACCACAAATCGATTGCCTTCGAGCTGGCACTAACACCAGAACTCACAAAGGGTGAAATCAGACTAAAACACTTCACCAAGGCAAACTATACCCTACTAGGTGAAGGTATAAATACATTCCAAGCCTCACCCCAAGCTGGAAGTGGTAACTACTCCAAAGCTTACACTAAAGCCCTTAACAATCACTTGTATAAGTGTATATACATGACCTTACCAGAAAGAATCAAACCCAGAGCCCCAAGTAAAAACAAGCTGCCATGGTGGACATCCATTATCAACAAACTTTACAATAAATGCAAAAAGTTGCTGTCCAAGAAAACAAAGGCAAGGCCCCAACAATGGAAAAGCACCCTCCTCAGCCTCAACGAGAAAATAAGACAATTTGTGAAATCCTCCAAGAGCTTCTTTGAGAGAAGCTTAGCAAGTACTGCCAATGATAACCATAAGGCCTTTTACAGCTGCATATGTAATGGAAAGGGTAGGACCCAAGCATGTGCAGAACTAGTGGCCAACGGTATCACACACACCGACTCCACAGAGATAGCAAACCTTCTAGTGAATAGGTTTGCTGAAAATTTCACTCCATTATCCCCTCCTAACTTACAACAAACCTTCCTCACCCCCCCACCTTACATATCTGAAGAGCAGGTCCCCAAAGCTTTGTCCAAGGCACAAAATACAGCCTCTATGGACCAGACAACATCCCAAGCTGTCTTCTAAACAGGCTAAAACATGAACTAGCATCACCACCAAGTATCCTTTTCAATCACAGCCTAACCACAGGCTTTGTTCCTGTGGAATGGAGAACAGCAACAGTTATTCCCCTCCACAATATGGCCTAGAAACAGACTCTGGGAATTACAGACCCATAAGCCTGATCAGTCTCATCTGTAAGGCCTTGGAAAGTATCATTATGAACCTCATAAATAAACTACAAACCTTGGATCCTATGCAGTTCGGCTTCATGAAGGGCAGATCCTGCCTGTTAAATCTGGTAGATTTCTTTGAAAATGTGACCAAGGCCATTGACAAGGGCAGATCTGTGCACACAGCATACCTCAACCTGGCAAACGCTTTCCACACAATCCCACATTCAGGCATTACCAATAAACTTACCAAACTGAATGTAAACCCCTTTGTTGTAAGATGGTGTGACAAAGGGAAATACTGCCAGTCCAGCTTGGATTGTTGTAAATTATCATGTCATTTGTGAATATCAGCATGATTCATATGCTTGTGTTACAACTGTGTTAGAACTGTATGTCATGTACTGAGCTCAAATGTAACCACAGCATGCCCTGCTGGCTTAGAACAGAAATTTATATAAACTGTAATTGTGTAAATGTATATGTTTTAATAGTGGGAACCAGAACATAGAGGGTTAACTTGCAAAACTTTAAGAAAATAGTTTAAATTAAATTGTTTTACGATTATGCTCCAAAATTTATCTTTCAGTTTCAGTCAACAGGAGACAGGATATCTACACTAGGGGACTGTCTGTGTTTTGTAAGTGTTTTATCATTTTATGTCTTCCAGCAGTTTCAAAGATCTGAGAGATATGTATTTTTTCACAGGAGATGTTAAAATGCTGATAGTTTCTGACAATGGGGGTTTACCTTGGGAACTAAAGTCAGGTGACAAAAAGTGATGTAATATTTGATATTAAAGAACTCTCTGAGGGGGGGGGGCATTTTGTATCTGTCTTTTGACCTAACAACATCAGCTAGAAGATCCGTTCACCACCTTGCCTTGCTGTAAGTTTCTAGGGCATGGTAACTATTTTAGATTCAGATAGGAATATAGGGAAGTATAGCTTAAATGTTTTCTTTATTCACATGAGATTGTCCTGCAATGTTGTTTTAAATATTTCCTGTGATTTTGAACTCTAAATTTACTGTAATGATTTACTGAGTATTTTCATTTTCTTGTTCTTTTATTATTGAATATATTTAAACCTTTCAATTGTGGCTGGTCTGTTTAGAGATATTTACACTAACAGAGTACTTGCATATCTATTTGATGACACTGTACAGGACACTCCTAATAGCCTGGTGCTTGGTCAAACTACCATTTGGATTAATAGTAACATTACACAGTAGGATTGGGCACCCTGTAAGGGCCTTAAAGTAGCTGATAAAGAGTGGCTGGTTACAGTTGGAACTACCTTATTGTCTGGGCAGAAGGTGGCATAGCTAGTAAACCTGTGCCGGCCTTTCCCAGGAGAGAGAGAGAGGGTGTGTGTGTGTGTGTGTGTGTGTGTGTGTGTGTGTGTGTGTCTCTCTGTATACAAGTCAAATCTGAAAGAGTGTGTGTGTCAGCTACTTGGGCAGGGACACGAAGCACTGGTTGGACATAGAGGGTGCTGGAGATCTTGGTTTGGCCACTCAGCTGAGATCTCAACCCTATAGCTGTGCTAGTGGGGAGTCTTATTGGGGATCTGGCGAAAGAGAGAGAAACCAACCCCAGACTAACTGTGATCTCTGTGTGCTCTTAAGGGAAAATGCACTTTACTGTGTGTGTACTTGTCATCCTCCCAGCATGTACGTTCCCCACTGTTGCCAGTGGTGAGGATTGAGGCTCCTTGATTACTTAGGCCAGTGCAGGGGTGTCACATGTTAATTGGTTGACAGTGGTGGGATATCCACATCACATATTAATTGACTTGTCGTGGTGGGATATCCACATATTAGGATTCAGTGGTGTGGATACTGAATTCCTGTAGGCTGTAAACAGTGGTCAATAAGGAATGTGTTTGTACTTTCAGTCAGCCACACAGTGAACAGTCAGAGTTTCATATCACAATTGTTTTATTTATTTGTTAGCTTAGTTAGTAAGGGAGAGCAGGCAAGCATGTCAGCAGAGGAGTATGGCAAGCTGACAAGGAGCCAGTTGGCTGAGATGTGCCAGGCTAAAGGACTGGGGCATGCTAACCTGACTAAAGCAGAAATTATTCCAGCCTTGGGCACAGCTGCATCACAGACCAGCAATCAGGAGGACAACCAGGCCGGCCTTGGAGATGTACAACTCTCAGAAAATGGACAGTTCAACCTGTCCACAGAGGACTTAAAAATCTATCTGGAGTTAGAGGCTTGAACTGGAGGCCAAACATTTGGAAATAGAATCAGCAGAGAGACTGCAGCAAGAAAAACAAATGGGATTAGAAGCAGCAGAGAGACTGAGATGTTTGGAAGCTAAAGAGAATGGGAGGCATAGGCAACATGAAAAGGAGATGCTGACTCTTCAGCAGAGTCATGGAGGTAATGAGTAAGGGAGTAATTGAACCCCAGAAGCAACAAATGCCAGTAAATTTCTTCCACAATTTACAGAGGGGGATAATTTTGAT
Organism: Protopterus annectens; assembly: GCF_019279795.1. Taxonomy (NCBI): domain Eukaryota; kingdom Metazoa; phylum Chordata; order Ceratodontiformes; family Protopteridae; genus Protopterus; species Protopterus annectens. The sequence goes on from NC_056725.1 coordinate 23,634,459, forward strand.
AGTTTCATTCATATGCTTGAAAGGGTATGTAAACAGTTAAATGTTGACCAAGGGCTGTGGATATGGTTCCTGACCCCCTTACTCCATTTAAAGCTGTAACTGTGATTTCTAAATTGTCTAAATTGATACTGATTGCTTAAATTATAATGCAGTTAAAAATTGTCTTTTAGAATGTTTTAAGTTAACACCTGAAGCTTATAGGAAAAAGATTTGTGAGCATAGATGCAAGGCAGATGAAAGTGTGTGTGAATATATTGCTGAACTAAGCACTTATTTTCATAGGTGGGTGAGTGGGTTTCAGGTCACCATTTTTGAAGGGCTGGCAGACCTTTTGGTGAGGGAACAAGCCCTTAGCACTTTGCCTGAGGACATGAGAATCTAGTTAGCAGATATGCAATGCAGTACTGCATATGAGATGGGGATAGTAAACAGGGTATCACTGCACAGGAAGGGGATACCTAGTGCTGTTCATGGATCTAAGGGAACCCATGGTGGGCAGCCTAGACTGCCCTAACAGATTCTGCCAGTAGCCAGGGAAGCCACTAGTCCAGCCACATGTGTATGACCAAGGGTTAAATGTTTTAAATGCAACCAGTGGGGCCATGTAACATATAGATTTCCACTGAGGCACGGTGAGGAACAAAAGGTGGGAGAGCCACTAAGTGGGAATGACAGAATGCCAGCAGTAAGTTGTCTTGAGACAGCAAGGGTACCAAACTACCACAAGAGGTTATATCTTATCTTAATAAATGGGAAAGAGGCCATTGCTAAGAGAGACACAGCCTCTGACCTAAACATCGTGAAGTCTGCAATGGTTAAAGAGGAGCACTACTTGTTTGGGAAGTCTACTCCGGTCAAAGCTTTAGGAGGGACCACATTCCAAATACCTTTGGCTAAAGTTAACCTTGACTGGGTGGGTGGAAAAGGAACCAAGCAAGCAGTTGTGTTTGAGGATATCCCTGCAGATGTCCTGATGGGGAACAGTTTTGATAATGCAGTACCTTGAATGCATGCAGTTACACGCAGTCAGGCTTGGAGACAATCATGTGGGTCTGGTAGCTTGGGAGAGACCCAGACAGACCACACACTTGCAGCCAGGACTGATGACATGGTTATTTCAGGGAGGGAGCTACCCTGTAGCAGTGAGACTAAAGGTGAGTCACAGCTGTTTGTGGGTACTGATGTTCCCTTGGACAGAGTGACTGCAAGGGCAGAAGTGAGTAGTAGTAGTACCCAGGCCAACAGTGAGGCACTGCTGTCAGAGGATGTCAGACTTCCTGTGGAAGGGGAGCTGGGAAGGTTTACAAAGAGAAAATTGAGATAGGCTCAGCTGTCAGATCCTACATTACAAGGCCTGAGGGAGGTAGCTAGTGAGGCACCTGATTCTCAAGGGAAGGGGGGATCTGTATACTGGGATAAAGGGTTACTGTATAGAAAGTGGACCCCTGAAGGAGGGCTAGAGGGTGAGGGAATACAACAGTTGGTAGTGCCCAGAGCCTACCATCTGGCACTTCTAGCCATAGCCCATGATATTCCCTCTGCAGGTCGTATGGGCAGAAAACATACAAAGAGGCATATTATGCGGAACTTTTATTGGCCTGGGATTTCCAGAGATGCAGGACCTATGAGCAGTGGCAAAAGGTAGGTAAGGCAGGAGACAAGGTGAAAGCTCCTTTGATGCCTTTGCCTGTGACTGAGGAGCCAATTCAGAAGGCGGCTATGGATATTGTGCGGCCTCTGAGTACTCCAAGTTCCACAGGGAAGAAGTATATCCTAGTGGTAGCAGATTATGCTACCAGCTACCCTGAGGCAGTGGCACTGTCCTCCATTGAGGCAGAAAAGGTGGCAGATGCTATGTTAGAGATTTTCAGCAGGTAGGTTTCCCAAAAGAAATACTGACTGACAGAGGTGCCAATTCCATGTTAGACCTGCTGGCTTGTCTGTGGAAGCACTGTGGGGTGAAGCACCTAAAGACCACCCCTACCATCCCCAGACTAATGGTTTTGTTCAGAGGTTAAACTCTACACTCAGGCCATGCTACGGGCATTTTCAGACCAGTTCAAGAGAGAGTGGGACAAATATTTGCCCCATCTATTGTTTGCTTACAGAGAGGTTCCCCAGGAATCCACAGGGTTTTCACCCTTCAAGTTGATGCATGGGCATAGGGTGAGGGGATCTCTAGATTTGATTTCAGATGAGTGGGAGGATGATTTTGAATCCCACAAGGAGTCTGTTGTGGCATATGCCCTAAACTTCAGGACATGGCTCAAGGACCTCATGGGCTTGGCTCAAGAGAACCTAGCTGAAGCCTAACAGCAGAAAAAGGTCTGGTAGGACAGGAATGCTCCAGCTAGCGAGTATGTTGTGGGGCAGCAGGTAATGGTTCTCATTCCTGTCAGACACAACAAGCTGCAGGCAGCCTTGGAGGGACTCTTCATGATAGTAAGGAGGTCAGTGATGTTAACTACATGGTAGAACTGCTAGGCAGGAGGCAGGAACATAAAACTGTACCACTGTACCATGCTAACATGATGAAACCTTACCATGATAGGGAGGCCCTTGTGCTGAGTATTTGCAGTGGATGACAGAAGGAGTCTGAGGGGGATCTGGTGATTGATCTCCTCAGTGAGGCTCGGACTGACACCTCAGTGGAAGGGGTTGCAATGTCCCAGCAGCTATCCCCTACCTAGGTTTGAGAAATCCGAGCAGCGTTACAGGAGTTTGGGGACATGTTCACTGGTAAACCAGAGTGCACCCACCTGGTGCAGCACCATGTGGATACAGGACCTCAAAACCCTATTAAGCAAGCCCCTTATAAGGTGCCTGAAAGAGTCAAACAGACTCTGAGGGAGGAGATGCAGGAAATGTTGGAACTAGGAGTAATTCAGGAGTCCAGCAGTCCCTGCGCCTTCCCAGTGGTGCTGGTACCAAAGAAGGATGGCAGCACCAGGTTCTGTGTGGACTACAGGAAATTAAATAGTCATACAGAGTCAGATGCTTACCCCATTCTTAGGACAGATGAAGCCGTAGAGCAGCTAAGTGGCGCTATGTATCTTACCACTACTGATCTTACCAAGGGTTATTGGCAGGTGCCCTTGAGTCCCACCACTAGAGAGAGGTCAGCCTTTGTAACTCCTTTCGGGTTGTATGAGTTCACAAAGATGCCTTTTGGGATGAGAAATGCCCCAGTGACTTTCCAGAGGCTGGTAGATCATATCCTAGCAGGAGCAGGAGATTTCGCTCTTGCTTACCTGGATGATATTGCATTCTGTAGTCATTCCTGGCAAGAGCACCTTAAGCATGTCAGGGAGGCGCTAGGCAGACTACAGAGGGCAGGGTTGACCATTAAGCCCAGTAAGCATCAGGTGGGTACGGCAGAGGTCTCCTACCTGGGACAAAGAGCGGGGAGTGGTATCAGGCCAGAACCTGCCAGAGTGGAAGCCATTCAGTCATGGCCTGCCCCTGTTGCCAAAAAGCAGGTGTGGGCATTCTTAGAGACAGCAGGGTACTACAGAAAGTTTGTCCCCAATTATAGTATCATAACTGCTCCTCTCACAGACCTGACAAGGAAAAATAAGCCAAATAAGGTAGTGTGGCCCTCAGCATGTGAGCAGGCATTCCAGAAGCTTAAAGGAGCTTTGGGAGGACCCCCTGTGTTAGCCAGTCCAGAATACAGGAAATAACTTTTACAGGTGGATGCTTCAAACCACGGGGTGGGGGCTGTACTCAGCCAGGTCTCCTCTGAGGGAGAAGAGCACCCGGTGGTATGTCTCAGTCATAGGCTGTAACCCAGGGAGGAATGCTATGCAGCTGTAGAAAAGGAATGTCAGACTATAATGTGGGCACTGCAGAAACTTCAGCCTTATCTGTATGGAAGAAAATTCACTGTAGTTACAGACCACAATCCCTTAACATGGCTACAATCGAGCCAGTCAGCAAAATGCCAAGTTACTAAGGTGGAGCCTAGGGTTGTTGGCATATGATATGACAGTGCAGCACCACAATCGGGTTAGTAATGCCAATGCAGATGGGCTCTCAAGACAGGGTATGGGATAGTGTATTCCCAGATAGAATCACCCTCTCAAGCAATATTTCTCAAGGGTCACTTGAAAAACTAGCTTGAGGTTTCGGGGGGAAGAAGTGTGACAAAGGGAAATACTGCCAGCCTAGCTAGCTGGAATTTTCTAAATATTTTATTTTTATTTTTTTATTTTACATTTGTTGACTGGGCTAGTCTAACTGGATATATGTCCATTTTCAGTAGAGGCCCGGGGAGAAAAGCTCCTGCAAGTTACAAAGACAAGTATACAATATAACAATAGACAAGTTTACAGAAAAATCGTTAGATACAATAAAAAAAATGACATTAAGCATATGTTATTTGTGAATATCAACATGAGTAATATGCTTGTGCTACAGCTGTGTTAGAACTGTGTGTTATGTACTGAGCTAAAATATAACCACAGCATGCCCTGCTGGCTTAGAACAGAAATGTATATAAACTATTGTAATTGTATAAATGTATATGTTTTAACAGTGGGAACTAGAACATAGAGGGGTAACTTGCAAAACTTCAAGAAAATAGTTGAAATTAAATTGTTTTACAATTGTGCTATAAAGAGTATCTTTCCATTTCAGTCAACAGGAGACATAATGTCTACACTAGGAGACTCTCTGTGTTGTTTTGTAAATGTTTTATTGTTTTATGTCTTTCAGCAGTTGCAAGGATCTGAGAGATATGTATTTTTCACAGGGAGATGTTAAAATGCTGATAGTTTCTGACGATGGGGGTTTAGCTTAAGAACTAAAGTCAGGTGACAAAAAATGATGTCATCCAAGCTAACCCAGCAGTAATATTTGATATTAATTTAAGAACACTCTGAGGGGGAGGGGGTAGTTTGTATTTGTCTTTTGACCTGACAACAACATCAGCTTGAAGATCCATTCACCCCCTTGCCTTGCTGTAAGTAGGTTTTAGGGTATAGTAACTTGTTTAGATTCAGATAGGAATATAGTGAAGTATAGCTTAGATGTTGTCTTTGTTTATTTGAGATTGACCTGCAATGCTGTTGTAAATATTTCCTGTGGTTTTGAACTCTGGAGTTGCTGTAATGATTTACTGAGTATTTTCTTGTTCTTTTATTATTTATTATTAAATGTGTTTAAACCTTTCAATTGTGTCTGGTCTGTTTAGAGATATTTACGCTCATAGAGTACTTGCATATCCATTTAGTGACACTGTACAGGCCACTCCTAATAGCCTGGTGCTTGGTCAAACTACCATTTGGATTAATAGTAACATTACACAGTAAGATTGGACATCGTTTGTTAAGGGCCTTAAAGTAGCTGATAAAGAGTGGCTGGTGGCAGTTGGAACTATCTTATAGTCTGAGCAGGAAGGGGCATAGCAAGTAAACCTGTGCCAGCCTTTCCCAGGGGAGAGAGAGAGTGTGTGTGTGTGTGCGTCTGTGTGTCTGTGTCTGTGTGTGTGTGTGTGTGTGTGTGTGTGTGTGTGTGTGTGTAAATCAAATCTCAAAGTGTGTGTGTGTGTGTGTGTGTGTGTGTGTGTGTGTGTGTGTGTGTGTGTGTGTGTGTGTGTGTGTGTGAGGGACTTGGGCAGGGACACGAAGCACAGGCTGGATAGAGAAGGTACTGTAAATCTTGGTTTGGCCACTCAGCTGTGATCTCAACCCTATAGCTGTGCCAATGGGTTGTCTTATTTGGGATCTGGAGAAAGAGGGAGAAACCTGCCCCAGACTGACTGTGATCCTGTGTGCTCTTAAGGGAAATTGCACTTTACTGTGCGTGTGTACTTGTCATCCTCCCAGTGTGTACGTTCCCTAATGTTGCCAGTAGTGGGGATTGAGGCTCCTTGGTTACTGGGCTAGTGCAGGAGCATCACAGATGGGTTTCCAGCTGGCTCACAAACCGAAAACACACCATCAAAGTGGGTGACTCCACATCAACCAGCAGACCTGTTTGATATATACTTCACAAAAGTTTAGGTCAAAACTAAGGAGTTGGGGCTGACCAAGTTTGAAGACTAGGTGCAAACATTGAATCCCCAAATGATGTCAGCATACTCTAGGAGCGTTTCACACAGACCAATGACTAGTGTATTAGTCATAGTCTCAAACTGAATGTAAAGAAATGCGTCATCATTCATTTGGCGCAAACAATGTTCTCTCACACTATCAAATCAACATCAGCACCCTAAGTACTCATGAAGTCATAAGGGACCTTGGATCACAAGCTGAAAGTGACTTTAACTATGACCACCATGTGTCTGTTGTAGTAAGGAAAGCTGTCTACATAGCACACTTGATTAATAAAGGCATCACTTTAAGACAAAAAGAAGTTATAACCCCCCTCATACTCAGCACTTATCCAGTCCATAATTGAGTGTAACTCCCCATTTAACATGTACCTTACTAAGCACCTTCAGCAATTAGAGAGACCTCAGAGGTTTCTAACAAAGATGATCAAGGGGCTCCAGCATGTGCCTTACACAGACTGACTAAACTCCCTGTCACTTTACTCCATATTGTATAGACTTATTAGTGGAGACTTATGCCTGGCCTACAGAGCAATCTAAGACCCAAACGTAATGAACTTGCTGTATATCCATAAATCAAATGGGACTAGGGCTACACATTCCAGGGAGTTAAATATGGCCTGCATCTTAAATAGGATATGCTGGATGGACAAATTTATCTCCCAGTGACTGCCACATCTTTGAGATAGGCTACCAATTTATGTCAAACAGAGCACCTCTATGACACTGTTCAAGAGAAACCTGGACAAGTGGATGGAGCACCATAAATTCTTACCAGGGATAGCACTCACAACCCTCCTGGACATAGTCAGTCATCACTAAATGCAATATTGGGTATTGACTAACATTTCTATGGTATTACATTGGGATGAAACTATTAGGCTTAAAATCACCTCTGGGTCGATAGCCTAGTAATCTCCTATGATATCCTATGAAAAAAACCTTCTCACTTTTACTAATGGAAAACTTGAGTCCTACCATCTTAACAGATGTTTCAGCAAAAGATCTTTGAAAATACTGTGAGGTGACAAGTAAGATCTTATTAAAGAGAATACAGAAGCTGTAGTCAATGGCAAGTCTATTTAGTAAAGACAACAGAAAGGTTGTTCTGTCTACAATGGCTATCCACTGGGCCTTGACCAAAGATAAGCAGTGATGTTCCCAGTAAAACTGAAAGGTGAGTCTGTCTACATATTTCGTTTAAATGACACTACTATATTTGTACTCTGTTAAATACTGTAGTCCAGAAGAAAAAGTACATAGTCAATTTTAGATATAAGTAAGATTTTTCCATTGGTATCCCTGGCTTCATGGAGTAGAAGACAGCGCTTTAAGCAACCTCTAGTTTTTGTACATTACCCAAAATATGGATGGTATTGCAAGCAAAGCTAGCACTCGGGAATGCCATATATTTAAAGTAGGAGGCTCTGATAATCAGAATTGAGTTGGCATTAACACAGTGGAGCGGGCTGACTCTGGAGAAACTTTTCTCAGCACAAAAAACATAGCAAGTGTGTTGTACAGGCATTGCTAAAGAAGTAATTTCAGATTTTTTTGGCGGTGGTCTGAAGAGCTGTAAAGACATCTGAGTCATGGTTACATTGTGTTAAAAGGACTAGGATATGCAAAAGCAATAGTGTTAATTCGAAGATGGGGTGTAAATGGATTATTAATATAAAATAAGAATACAAGCCAGGGATGCAGACCATTGCTATGCTTGCATTGGACTGCAGGAGGCTTGACTGAAATACGCACTAAAAGGCTTGTCTTTAAATTTATCCTTGAGCTAAATGAGAGCTCTAGTACTTCATCCATTATTGTGAAATACTTTTAACAGAAGGGCGCATGCTCAAATATGTCATTAAGGTCAGTGAAAAGGACTTTAGCTTCTGAAACCATTAAATATGAGATTATATTTATCAGTTGCTTATATACAAGTTTCTGAACAATCAACAAAAAATTGCAAGACAAAGATCAGCCTGAAGTGCCGTGGCCAGCCTTCACTGAGACTTTGAAAGTTGCATTTTTGGGGAAATTAATGCCACCACTGAGAGATCAGCTTTTTATGTTGGTATGGAAATGCGGAGTATTTTAAGGCAAGGGGGGTGAATAGAATGAGCCAACACAAGGCTTTTTTTCAGATAGGGAGTGGCGTTCTTTCATAAATACTTTGTGACATAACTTTGTAACCTTGCAGAGAAGCAGCTCTTTAACACCTTTATTGCATTATCCCTGAAGACATAGGCAAACATATGTTTATGTAAAAGAAAACAAACCATGTTAACATTCACTGTTGTAAACATTATACATCACATTTATGCTTTTATAGAATTACCATCAATCCAGCATTACACATATGGATCAGTTCCTGTCTTCCCCTAATCCTTATTCCTCCTCCAAAACATTATCCTGCATGTATTGTCCCCACATAGATGCTAATCTTCTCCTACCCTTTTCTAAAGATCACACTTCCAGGTCTTGCATCAATGTTACAATATTCACTACTTCAAATACACTTAGTTTAGACTTTGATTTCCATTTTCTAGTAATTGCTTTTTTTGACAGCCAATGAAATTAAGTTTAACAAGGCAGTACTATAACTAGGCAATTCAGATCCTGTATCCCAGCTTAAAACAGTAATGTCCTTAGTTATATCGACTTGCTAACCCAATATGCCTGACAGAGTACTCTGTAGAGTTTTTGAAGTCTGCTAACCCATTGCACTCCCAAAACATGTATATTTGGGATCCATACATATGTCCTCGCATTGTTTCCTTGTGAATTGCTTATCCAATCTCTCTTCCCAGTTTCTTTTAACATCCTCTGATAAATTTCAATAGTTATGCATTATTTTATATTCCTTACTAATTATCCCTTTAACTGCAGCGTCTGTTCTAGATTCAACTAAAAACTCTACCAGTCCAGGTCTTTCACTAAAGATTGCCCTATACTTTCATTTTCCAATAGGGAAGGCAGTATCTAGCCTGCAATCCAAATGTCTCCTTGACCTGTTCCTATTCTGTTACCTTTCCCCTCTCTAGTTATTTAATCCCAATGCCTTGGTTCTTTTGCCAGTTTCTCCAGTAAATTTCAGGCCCTCTTGCCTATTCTCTGTACCCCTAATTGCAGTCATCCCTATTGGCAAAATCTCCTTTCACCATTCTCATGTTGGTTAGTTCTTAGAGTATGTTCTACCACTTTATGAATAAAATATTATATAGGGTTGTTGTTATTCTCCTTAAGGATCTGCAGCCAAAATTTATTTATTTATTTAACATTTGTTTACCAGTAAAGTCCAATTGGGACAGAGCCCATTTTCAGAGAAGGGCCAGGGAGAAATGCTCCAGATGCATGTCTTTGGAATGTGGGAGGATACCAGAGCACCAGGTGGAAACCCAAGCGAATGCAGGGAGGGCATGTAGACTCTGCACAGAAAGCACCCCAGTCGAGAATTGAACCGGAGAACCTCTTGCGGTGAGGTGACAATGCTAACTGCTGCACCACTATGCTGCCCAACTCCCACTGTCTTCTTATTTTTTGAATTCTCCCCACATCATCATCGTCCCTTTCCACTTTGAATTATAGGTTTCTGTTTGTCTAATTGTATATGAGCCTTAATTGTATAGCTCTAAAATATCCATTCAAATCAGATAATCCTAAACCTCCTTGTTCTGTTAGAAGGATCAACTTATCCCACTTGAACCTTGCCCTCTTCCCGCCAGATAAAAATGACTAAACTCTTCATTACTATCTACAACTTCTTTACTGGTTGATAAAAATATGTCTGGCCTGAATATAAAACTAAAGGAGTAAAACATTTTTACTGCTTGCATCTTGCAATCCATATCCATAAACAAGAGCTTCCATTTTCTCAGTTTTTGTATCTTTTGTTTAGTCTCTTCCCCCACATTTCCTTGACTGCCATAACAGAATCCTTTTTGACCCATACTCCTAATCACTCTATTTTAATTAATTAATTAATTAATTAATTAATTAATTAACATTTGTTGACCAGGAAAGTCCAACTAGGACAAAGCCTATTTTCAGCTGTGGCCTGGGAAGAAATGCTCCAGAAGGATGTCTTTTTATGGGGACATTTTTTCATGTCCTCATAAATATTTATTGCTATTTATTTATTGACATTTGATTACTGCGAAAGTCTGACTGAGTAGAAGTCCATTTTCAGCAGAGGCCTGGGGAGAAAAGCTGCAAAAGTATTATTAATATGAGTATCACTGAACAAATTCATGTGTGGGTATATAGTTTACAGCTAGAGCCTTTGTTTTGTCTTCATTGCTTGTGTATCCTGAAAAGACTTGAAACTGTCTCAGAATGTTCCACAACACTGAAATATCCTTTTCTGTTTTTATCTTGTGCAAAATAATATCATCTGGAAGAAAGACAACTGTTTTTGATTACTGTACTAATTATGTCCTTTAATTTCTGGGTCCCTTATTTTGTTAGTGGCTCTAAAGATAACACAAGTAACAAAAGGTCCTCTGTTCAGACAACTTATTAGAAAGGAACCTTCCCACTTTTTGCCTCTGATTCTTCATATATCCTTCTAATTAACCTTATTATTATCTCAGGGAATGCAAATGCTTCCATTGCCCTATACATAAAATCCTAGATTATGCTGTTAAATGTTTTCTGTGAATCAAGCCCCACCAACAGCAGCAGCATTTTCTTACATTTTGCTTCCCTGTAGACCATCATTGTTTTATGAATGTTGTCAAATGTTTGCCTTCCCTCCACAAAACCACATTGATCCTTATCTATCAATTATGGCAACACCGTTGCCATTCTTTTAGATGTTATAGACATTAGCAGTTTATAATCATGATTTAAAATTGAAATGAGCCTATAGAAAGATGGGTCTGATGGGTCTCTGCTGTCTTTAAGTATTACTGCCAGCATAGCTTTCTTCCAGGATATTGGTGCTTCCCCTATTTTTAAAATACTGTTAAACAAAACCTTCCAGATCTTTATCACGTTCTTCCTTTATCTTCCAAAATTCCACAGGAATATCATCTTTTTCTGGAGACATTCATGCAGATTGATTTTACACAGAGTAGTATCTCTTGGCAGAAATTGAGTGAATGGGTAATATCAACAGGAAGGATAAGGTGAGAGCTGGTGTTCCAGTCTGAAGACTTTGAAAGGAATTCAGAAAGATAAGTGAGAATAAGACTCTGCCAGTTTACTCCAGATAAAACCATTGTTGAGTGATTACATTTGCCCTGAGGGCTACATGCCATTTTAACAAGCGCAACCTGTTTATACTCTACATCAATGAATAGTAGCTGGCTTAAAGAAAAAAATGTTTTACAGTAAAACAGTTCTTCCACACTCCCCTGGTAGCAATACATGGAGGGAGGTGTGACAGTAGTAGAGGGAGTGAATGAAAAGTACATTCCCTTGCTTAACGACCCCATGGCACTGCCTTATGTAACAACCATTTAGTGATACTATGTGGAGAAAGGGAGTGAGTAGAACACTCTCCTGTATGTCAACCATCCAACAGCACTTCATGGAGAGAGTGAAAGGGGGATACTTCCCTGTGAGATCCAGCTGATAGCACCACTTGAAGGGAGGGAGTGAGTGGGGTACTTCCCTGTACAACCATCCAATGACACTGCATGAAGGAAGGAAGTGAGAGGGACACTCTCCCATTGTAACCATCATCTAGTGGCATTGCATAGAGGTAGTGAAGAAGAGAGAGAATGAAGAGTGTACTCCTTATATAAGAACCATCCAGTGGCACTGTGTGAGAGGAGAGAGGGAATGAGGGAGGAATTCCCATGTGTAACATCCATCCAGTGGCACTATGTGGAGGGAGGGAGTGAGGGGCACTCCCTTGTGGAAGATCTGTTTAATGGAACTACATATGGGGGGGGTGAGAGCGGGACATTCCTTTGCTTAACAGCAACCCAATGATACTGCACAGAAGGAGTGAGTGAGAGGAGGCATTCCCCTTTATAACAACTGTCCTGAGGCACCACGTGGAAAGGAAGAGAGAAAGAGGGGAAAAAAGTGAGCGATAGGGACACTTCCCTGTATAACAGCCATCCAGGGGCACCACATGGAGGGAGGGAAGGAGAGGGCCACTCCTTTGTGTAACAATCATCCACTGGACCTTCATGAAGTGAGGGGGTTTTCCACCTGTATAGCAGCCATCCAATGGCACTACATGGAGGGAGGGAAATTGACATTTCTGTATAACAACCATCCAGTGGCATTATGTGGCAGGAGAGAGTGATAGGGGCACTCCTTTGTATAACAACCATCTGTTGACATTAAGTAAGAGGTGCAGTCTTGCACAACAACCATCCCAAGACACTACATGCGAGGAAGGAAGAGGGGCACTCACCTGCTTAACAATTATCCAATGGCACTACATAGAGTACATAGAGTGAGTGAGCAGGAAAGACTCCCCTTCATAAAAAACACCCAATGACACTATGGAGGGAGGGAGTGAGATGGTCCTTCCCCTGCTTAACAACTATACAATAGCACTACATAGCAGGAGTGAGAAAGAGGGGCACTATACTGCATAACAACCATCAGTTGGCACTGCACAGAAGAAGGATGGGATGGAGGGAGGGAGGATTAAGGGCACTCCTGTATAACAACTATCCTGTGGAATGACATGGCAGGAGGGAGTAAGGAGGTACTCCCCTGCTTAACAACCATCCTATGGCACTAGATAGAGGGAGTGAGTAAGAGGGATACTGCACTGCATAACAACCATCCATTGGTGCAATACAGAGGAAGAGTGGGAGAGAGGGGAGGGTAGGAGGAAGAAGGGCACTTCTGTATAACAGCTATTCTATGGCATGATACGGAGGGAGGGATGCAATGAGGCATTCCATGTATACCTGTCCTGTGATTAACAGTCGTCACCATCATCAAACCACCTTTTTCCCATTTGCTGTATGGGGTCAGGGTGTTTTCAACTGTCACCATGTCTCGATTCCATGCCACTCTCCTACATTCTCGGATCATGCCTGACTGTCACAGGTCTTCTCTCACACAATCCATCCATCTCTTTGCTGGACACCCTCATTTCCTTTCCTTTTTCCTGTCTGTCCCAAATCATCATCTTCATTAGACTGTCTTTCGCCTACCTGTATATGGGCCCAAACCACATAATCAGTTCTTTTTGACTTTCTCTGCAACTGCAGCTACTTGGGCTTCTGCTCTGATGTCCTCATTTCTTCTGTCCCACACTGTGCATCCTACCACCCATGTCAGGACTTCATCTCTATCACCTCTAACTTCCTCAGTAGCTCTGCCTTTACTATCTGTGTTTCTATACTAGACAGTAGCACTTACACAACTGTTTTGAACACCTTATTTTTCAGTTTCTTTGTCATTCTGTCACACACTACCTGTGACACCATATGCCATTTTGCAGCAGCCCCTATTATTCTAGCTTTGCCATCCTCATTCAGACTTCGCTTCTTCTCAACCACCCCTCCCAAATATTTGAAGCTGTTAACCTCTTCCATTCTTTCCCTTATGTCTCATTTGTCAACTTCTTCGGATTTCCCCCATTTGCTGCTGTGACATCCCTGCACTGGCCCAGTAATCAAGGAGCCTCAATCCTCACCACACATTGGAAGGATAACAAGTAGACACACAGTAAAGTACAATTTCCCTTAAGAGCACACAGAGATCAGTCAGTCTGTGGCTGCTTTCTCCCTCTCTTTCCAGATTCCCAGTAAGACTCCCCCACTGGCACAGCTATAGAGTTGAGTCCTTAGCCAGGGTTCCAAGCCAAGTCCTCCCAGTGCTCTCTCTGTCCAGCCAGTGCTTCGTGTCCCTGCCCAAGTGGCTGACACACTCACACACACACACTTTGAGATTTGATTTAGACACAAACACACACACCTTGGAAAGGATGGCACAGGTTTACCCTACTTCTGCCCAGACCATAAAGTAGTTAGCACTGCCACCAGAACCCCTTATCAGCTATTTTAAGGCCCTTCCCAAAGGCTGACCAATATTACTGTGTAATGTTACTATTATCCAAATGGTGTGTGACGAATACTTTCAAGGCTATTTAGGAGTGGCCTGTATAGCATCACCAAATACTTATGCAAGTACGCTAAGAGCTTAAATAGCTCTAAACAAAGCAGCCACAATTAAAAGGTTTAAATCTATTTAATAATAAATAATAAAAGAACAAGACAATACTCCAAAAACCCAACACAATGACTACAAAGTTCATTATCACAGGAAATATTTTAAAACAATGTTGCAGGACAGTCCCAACGAAAAACATCTAACCTAATCTTCATTATGTTTCTATCTATACTTAAAAGAAACCACTGCAATCTAGTTACTTACTATTAGCAAGGCAAGTGCTGCTGAGAGGATGTTTCCAGGTCCAAAGACAAATACAAAATGCACAGTCTCTGAGAGAGTTCCCAAATGAATATCAAAACATTACTGCTGGGTCAGCTGGATGACATCACTCTTTGTCACTTGCCTTCAGTTCCCAGGCTAAACAGATACTTAGAATTTAGCACCTCTGTGTCAAAAATACTTATCTCTCAGAAGTTTGCCTAAAACCGGTAGTCGTAAAACAGTTAAACACGTTTACATTTTAAACCTAGTAATTATTTATGTTTCCAGACAATATAAAGAAACCTCTAGCTTTAGACATCCTGTCTCCTTCAGTGAAACTGGTTGATAAACACAATTGTAAAACAATTCACTTATTTCCTTAGAGTTTGCAAGTTAACTCTGTTCTTTTCCAGTAGCGTACACTGTGGTTACATTCTTGAAGCTCAGTACAGAGCATAGGTTCATACTAGGCTATCTGCCCAAGGGCATTTATAAGCCTAGCCCAGAGTTTTGTGGCTTTCGCCACCCCTTAGTTTGAAGGATACTATGCCCATTATTTTGCTGTGCCTCTGTCAAGCAGTGACACTGAGGTAATCCCTGAGGTATATCTGCGATCTCCCATCCATTGGTCAAGATTTCTCTTGAACAAGGCCAGCGAGGTGCTCTGCCTCACGTGTACCGGGATTTTGTTCCATAGCATAGGGAGTCTTTGGGTGATGAATCTGTCCCTCCAGCACGTCCTATTAATAACCGTGTCAAGGTTTAAGTCTCCCGCCCTTGTAGTTCTGAGGGATCTAGATTTTTTGAGGTGAAGCATGTTCATCAATTCTGGGTTGGACATGGCCTTGTATGTCAGGCACAGGTCACCTCTGAGCAGACGGTAAGCGACTGAATAGAGCTGGAGTTCCTTCAGTCGGGCAGCATAAGACATATTTTTCAGACCCTTTATCCTTTTGGTGAGGAACTTTTGGGGCCTTTCCAGTTGCTGCAGGTGTCGGGTCAGATACATTCCGAATGGGGCATTGTACTCAATCATTGGTCTGATGAGTGATGAGTACAGGGGGACGATGACCTCCCTTGATCTAGATGTGAATCACTTCATGATCAGGTGGGCAATGTAGAAGGTCTTCCTAACTACTTTGGCAACGTGAGTGTCAAACGAAAGGTTACTGTCAACGTGGGCCCCCAGATCCCTGATAACCTCTTCTGTGCTCAGTGGATTGCCACCTATATGGTAGCTAGGGGGTATATGGTAGTAGTAACATACAGTTCAACGCACACTTTTGCACCAGTAGTTTAATAAACACATATAATTCTCTTACATTTGTAAGACAAGCCTATGGATCATATTAATATTCACAACTGACGTGATTATTTACAAAATTCCAGATATCTGGACTGGCAGTGTCACATTTCTATATAAATCATATTAATATTTTCAAGTGACATATAATTATTTACAAAATTCCAGCTAGCTGGGCTGGCAGTATTTCGGTTTGTCACAGCTGCCATTACAACCTTGTTATCCTTACTCAGTTTTATCTCATGTGCCTTCAGTTTTACATTCCGCACCTCTATCCTTTACTGAAGGTCTTGCTTAGAGACTGCCTGTAATGCCACATCATCTGCATACATTAGCTTTGTTGATCGGACATGTCCCTCTGACCTGTTTAATAACGTAGTCCATCAGAAGCATGAACAGCAGTGGGCTCAAAGCTGAACACTGATACATACCCCTCCTCCCTTTGTGAGGCTGTTCATACTTGAGTATTTGGGACCTTGTACACAGTCTGCACTAATTCTACCAATGTGTCTGGGACTTCAGACCACTGCCAGATTGCCCAAATCTGCTTTCTTGGGAACTTGTCATATGTTTCTCCCAAGTTTAGGAATGCCGTTAGACCCTTTTATCATATTAGTCAGGTATGCACACTGCTGTGTGCTGACTTTGATGTGTCAGGCATAGCCAAAGAAAATATTTTGGTTGTTCTTTGTCTGGGAGGCTATCTTTACCTCAGATTTATCTTTAGTAGACTTAATTTCCCCTCTTAGTTGTTTGGTCAGATTGATGAGTATTTTTATCATGCTAGGCATACCATTTCCTAATCTTGACTATGACTTTTTTGTCCTGTCATGGCGAAGATTAGAAAACGTTAAGCCCAGCATGATAAAAACACTCAAGTGAAGGACTGAGAGGGTGCTCCTGCATAACAACCACCATCATCATCAACACCCTTTTTCCCATTTTCTACATGGGGTCAGGTTGTTTTGCAGTTAATTCTGGTAGACAGAAGTGTTTCTATGCATTTATTGACAAAACTGTACAGTGTTTCTGTGAACAATTCTGCATAGGCAGCTATGTTCTCAGGGTTTAGCGAGACTTAAAATTTTGACAGGTTATCACGTAGTAGTAAGAAGTTTGCCTTAGAATAGTTTCTAAATGTTATGGGTTTGAGGTTGGGGTAGCAGAATTGTTTTTTTTTTATTATTATTACAAACGAGACAGCTTTGAGCTCTTATCTTCTTTGTTAGCCATCCAGTATTCCTTCTTAGTCTGGTCCATCTTTTCTGTCTCCCACTTTTTTCTTCATTATTTCTTTCTTTTGATGACTTCCTGGATGTCTGCATTCCACCACCAGCTGTCCTTTTGTACCTTAGTTCCATAACAGCCTCAACCAATTATCTGTTGTAAAGTCCTCACATATGTTGTTTTGAGGTGCTGCCATTTTCTTTAACTCCACCTGTTTCTTGTTCTTCCTGAGTATTTCCTCAAACTCTTGTGCTTTTGCTCCTGTCAACTTCCAGGTCTTCAGCCATGTCAAACCATTGCTGGCAGCTAATCGTGGTTACCAGTGATTTATGATATGGGATGACTGTTTCAGTGGGGGATGACTTTGCAATGTCTGCCCGTACCCAAGTGCCCTTTCCTTATTAGGAGGAAGCCTACCTGACTTGCATCTTGACCACTCTTTTATGTCATCTTTTAACTGAATATCTTGCTGAACTATGTGTTGGCCGCCATCAATCCATTAGTGAAACTGAAGTCTAGAATGGCCTCTTCTTCTTTGTTCCTGTTGCCCCACCTGTATGGACTCAGTCCTCATATCCTGTTTTCTCTGTCCCTATATGAGCATTCTGGTCTCCCATTATCAACACCAACTCATGTTGTCCTGCTTTATCTAGTAGGTCCTGTAACTGCTACCTGAATGCCCTCTTTTTCTCGCTATCACAACCCTGCTGTGGGGCCAGGCTGAGAATATCAGTACTGCCCTATCATAGGCAGAGGTTATAAATAGTGCCTTATCCTTAGACTGGAGTCTGATTGCCATTAGTCTGTGACTAATTCTGATTGCATCCCTCACTGTGTTTTGAAGCCCCTTCCTCACCACATTTCTCACACCATTTTTAGCTTGCCCTCCCACTGAGTACTAGACAACCATTAAGTGCTATATTATAGGAGATGGGAGGATGTTATCCTAGACAATGAAAATAAACTAATTATTGGTGCTAGCAGGTGTCCATGCACAAGAAAATGTAAACACTGCAGGGGTTAGCTAGGGGAGCAGTATATATGATGGGAGACTTATACCACTGGACAACAAGTACTGCATTATAGTATTTTTGGAAGGGGGTGATTCTAGATATGAGCATTACTGCACTCTTCATGCAGGGATGTAATACTACATGTAGCAAACCTTGCTATATGTGGCAGTCAGTGAGATCTTTTGCATCAAGTAGCTAAGCAAGCTCTGCGTCATTAGGGGGAACTGTTATTTTTACCACACTGGCTGGCTGCATTACAGCATGACATCTGTGGCAGGTCTAGTCCTTTCTTTTATTATACATTCTACAGGTAAGCTAAAAAGGGTAAATTGGAGTCATTAAAATGTTTGTTTGCTCCTACAGTGATTTCCTTTTTAAAAGAAAATCTTTGAAATGAGTTAAATTACTTTTGAATTTAAGTATTTGTTGAAATTTCGCCTGAACTTGTTTTAGAAGCAGCTGCAAGGGGAACTTGTACATGAAATGGATGGAGATGACCTAGAAGATGACATTCCCAAGCGGAAATATCGACAAAAAGGAAAGGTATAGCTAACACATGAAATACAATTGG
The DNA here is from genome assembly GCF_019279795.1 of Protopterus annectens. Classification (NCBI taxonomy): domain Eukaryota; kingdom Metazoa; phylum Chordata; order Ceratodontiformes; family Protopteridae; genus Protopterus; species Protopterus annectens. The sequence continues at coordinate 23,652,980 of NC_056725.1, forward strand.
TGCGCTTGTGTAATGCCAGTAATTAAATCTGAGTAACATTTTCTTCATATGTATTTTATGAATGGATCGTAATCACGTTCTTTGATGTCTGTTGATAGTGTACTATAATATATCAGTTTTGCAGATGTGTCTTCTGCAGTGTAATTCCTACTAAACAGGATCTTATAAGAAATAATATGAGACAATAGTGCATTATATATTATGTATCTTAATGAAAAACGTAAAATTCAAGGTTTAATCCCAGCTTGTACCTGCATGCTTTGAGGTAGGAATTAGATGAGCAGGTATTTTAAATCCCTTTTTCTTTCCTTCCAGTTTTCACTAATAAAACCCTTTGATGGTGGTTTCTTCTGTTGAGGGCGGCCACGGTGATGCAGCGGTTAGCGTTGTCGCCTCACAGCAAGAGGTTCTCCGGTTTGATTCTTGGCTGGAGTGCCTTCTGTGCGGAGTCTGCATGTCCTCCCTGTGGTCACGTGGGTTTCCTCCGGGTGCTTCAGTTTCCTCCCACATCCCAAAGACATGCCATAGGTGGATTGGACACTTTAAATTGGCTCTAGGCATGAGTGTGTGCATGTGTGTGCCTTCCGTGGAAGGTTGGGTGCCGGGCTGGCAACTCGACACTGTAAAACTCCACTGCCAATCATGAGCAGACAGGTGATCTGCTGTGGCAACCCCTAACTGGGAAAAAGCCAAAAGAAGAAGATGGTGGTTGCTTCTGTTGAGTCACATGTTCCTTCATGTCCTAATAGTTGACTTTACTTGTTTGTCTGAAACTGTGCAGTATTCTAAGCAGAGACTTTGGTGTTGTGCTGTGAAACTGCAGTACTAAAAAAAATTATTTTATTTTATGTTGTACTGGTGCTTTACCTACAGTATCATCTGTATACAAATGAGATGACTTAACATTCATGCACTGGGAAGCTGCAATTTTGTGTTAGCTTGATTCTGGCGAGCTTGCAAGGGATGGTTGTGAAAGGCTGCTTCACTGACTCAACTTTCTTGGGAGGTGGGGGTCCCTAGCACATTTCACTGCAAATCAAAATCATGAAAATTAAATTGCTTGGAGTACCATATCCCATATGGAAGTGTCATGGAAAGATGAAAAAGAAAAGCACATGAGGGTGTTATAGTAGTGGCACTGTTACTAGTACAAACCTCAAAACCTATGTTTATGCAGAAGGGTTTACACCCTGTTGTGACCCACTGTGATACACACACAAGACCCATGCACCATGTTGTGGCCTGCAGTGATTCATACACAGGACTCACACACCCTGTTGTGGACCACTGTGATACCTACGCAAGACCCATGCACCCTGTTTTGGCCCACTGCTATATACACATAAGACCCACACACCCTGCTGTGGTCAACTATGATACACACATAAGACCCATGTACCCTGCTGTGGCCAACTGTGATATATACACAAGACCCATGCACCCTGTTGTGGCCTACAGTGAAATATACATAAGACCCGCACACCCTTTTGTGGCCCACTGTGATACACAAGACCCCCACACCCTGTTGTGGCCCACTGCGATAAACACATAAGACCCATGCACCCTGTTGTGGCCAGCTGTGGTACATACACAAGACCCATGCACCCTGTTGTGGCCCACTGCGATAAATAGACAAGACCCACACACACACTGCTGTGGCCCACTACGATACACACACAACACCTATGCACCCTGTTGTGGCCCATTGTGGTACACACTCCCCTGCTACTTAATTACTCTTGCTGAGAGGTTTATAGCTTTGGAGATGTGTGCAACCCCCACTATCAGGGGAACAGGAGTAGTACACTAATTTTCAAGGTTGTCGCATGCTGGGGTGAGAATACTGAAGTGGTGGACTGCCCCCCCCCCCTATACATTACATGCAGGTTTTCTTCAGAAGTGTGTTTTCAGACTGCACAGTTATCATATTTTTATTATATTCTTATTTAGGTTCAGGATCCTGTTATTCAGTGAAGTGGGTTGGGGAATTGTCTAGTAGTCATGACTTAGGTTACTGTAGCATTGAACACTAGGGGTGACGAAGAAACTACAGGCAGAACCTGCTAATATGTAGACTGTCATTTATGAATAGTGATATCCCTCCCCAATGCTTCCATTCATGTCCTAGAAAATGGAAAGCATGGGAGAGGGAATGGAATAAGTGAGGACAAAACAAACAAATCTCAGAAGTATGATCTGTCACCACCAGAAGGAATTATGAGCAGCAGCACCTGGATCTGGGAGGGTTTCAAGTAACTAGTGAGTTTGACAAAAATAATTACTGTATTAATTAATTGATATGCATATCAGTCAAGAGAATGACATTTCATGTGCAACAGTAGCAATGATTGAAGTAACACTGTAGTAAACTGCAAAACCTGTTACAGTTGACAACCTGAATAGGATATGAGAGTATCAGATTACAATCTAGATTATCATTTTCCTGTACTAGACAAGTATGCTAGCCTTTGGTGTGGGACTTTGCCCTGAAATTGTGGCTGCAGCTGGGTCAGATAAAATTAGTTTTTTTTCTGTGCTGTTTGTACTTCTGCCTGCTGCCAATCACATCTTCCCAATGCATCTGAAGCCCATATGCTCCTCTGCTCTTGGTGTCCCTAGTACAGAAGTGAGGGCCAGCCAAAACATCCATCATCAGGGTTGCCATGGAGGTACATTTTGTCCTCACTGGCATCCTGGCAATGAGAACATTTCTGTTCAAACAGTAAACCCTCCCCAGTGGCTGACATGAGCACCCACTTCACCACTGGATATCCCACACCTTCTCATTGCATGTGTGCCATTCCACTCATCTGCCGTAAGGGGCTACCATCACTGTTTTCGATCATCCAGACCATGGCTTAGTCTTGGCTATTTTAGTGCTATGCAGGTCTTTGCCTGCATCATGTTGATCAGCCAACCAGAACCAACACTCTGTCCCCCACCCCAGATGGGTGTGCCAGTGCTGGCCACTTACTGCCATCCTCCCTCCACTCAGCTCTTCCACCCCAAGACAGTAGTCAAACTGGGTCACGTGGGGTTAGTCAGGGTTTTATCCTTCTATAACACAGAGTTTGGTACAATTGATTGCTTGATGCCTTTCCAAAAGGATATAGTAAGAAAGGAATTCAGATTTATACTTGAACAACTGATGCCTATTGTATGTATTGCTTACTAGAAGTTTAGATTTAAAGAACGGACTAGATAATTTACGGTCATTAGATCAAAAACCACGTGTGTTAAAAAATATATATATTTTTTCAGTGAATGAGATTTCTACCAGTGTTGAAGGAGATTCTTTCAATGCACCCCTCATATAGTTGATTGTGTTTTGGGCTTAAGCTCTCCTCAAAGGATTTGTTGTTTAAGGTGTTAAGCTTTTAGTCATTTCCACTGTTTTTCGTTTGAAATGTGTAACTTTCAGGCAGTGACAGTGCTTCCCAACAGTTAAGTGGAAGGGGTATGTTATAACATCCCTTGTAATAGCCCCAGTAATAGCTTAGTCAGTATTTGTATGCACAAGATTTGACACACATCACACAACTGACTTGTTTTACAACAAGAGCCTACTTATTAATGACCTAATTACTAGGAATGAAAGGCAAAGTGTTGTGGATTAAGAGGTCTTCAAGACATAGGCAAAGCATGTATGAGTTGTAAGAATTCAGAAGTAAAAGATGAAAAATAAAATTGAATAAAACATCTAAAATGCACATTTAGAACAGGAGGCACATCTTAAAGGCTTTGTTTCTACTTGGTATGATTTGCAGGAGAAGTTACATTTCTACATTACTAATGGATTACGGCTTAATGGTTTGTTACATGATTATTTGCTCAAATGTTCGAAAGAAGCTGGTAGAAAACAAGAACTGTTTTTATCAACAGACCACACATTAATAGAAATTTGGCAAGTGATAAATAAATAAAAAGAGTCTTACAATATTAAAAACTTGGAAGTTTATTGAGCAAGTTGAATGCATTTAAACAGTGTTCAGAAAAATTAAATACATGCTACTGTGCTAAAAAAACTGGGAAAAAAAACAGTGGCTGATATTAATCAACAACTTGCACTGTACACATTGCTGTGATAGACAGGAAGTGGCCTTTTGAAGGTTATTGTAATGCACAGTGTGACAACCGTGCCCTGGCCCAGCAATCAAGGAGCCTCAATCCTCACCACTAACACCAGGGAGGCTGTCTCCTAGAAGAGGAAAGGATACTAATACACACAGTATGCACACAGAGATCACAGTCAGTCTGGGGCTGATTGCTCCTTTGCTCACCAGGTCCCCAATAAGGCTCCCCACTGACACAGGTGTAGGGTCCAGATGTCAGCCTAGCTGGCAAGCTACCCTCTCTGTCCAACCAGTGCTTCGTGTCCCTGCCCAGGTAGCTGACACACACCCACACTTTGAGATAAGTATTTACACAATTTCACAGACACTCCTGGGAAAGGCTGACACAGATTCTCCAGCTGTGCCCCTTTACCCAGACTATACAGTAGTAATTACTGCCACCACCAGCTTAATATAATTATCAGCTACTAAAAGGCCCTTGAAAGGGTATCCAATTATTACTGTGCAATATTATAGTCCAGTTGTAGTATGACTAGACAGTCAAGGCTTAATTTGGGGTGACTTAGTAAAATCTATAAATATGTAATGTACTTTAGAGGTTAAAGTATCTGCATAAGCCAGTAGTACAGGGTTAGATGTCCAAGATCAAAATGCTTCCCAGTCTCTCACTCAACATTAGTTTTTAAACACTAACCAACAGCTCTCTAGGGCCCTCCCAAATTACATAATTTTGACACTTAGTCTGGAGTTCCCAGGCCACAAACTGCATTATTTAACAAGCTAGCACCTGCTCAGGAGACTACAACAATAAAAGGCATTTCACATATACACTCTAGCAGAAACCAGAGCAATAAAGCACCTTCCACATGTAAATTCTGACCCTTAACTTTAACCTTAAAACAATGGGCCTGAAACCTTCATCTAGACTCACTGAAGTTGACTTGTAAACATCAAAGAGAGTCATAAGATCTTTTCAGCTTCAAAAAACACATTTGAAATGCTTGGCTTGGTTTTCCTTACAGCAGATGGCAATGTTGCAACAATCTTGAAGTTAATATTTTACAGTGTTTTCTTTCATTTAAAAACACAAGCCTGTATTTTACATTTATTTATATAATTGATAGAATTATGTATCAAATTCTATTTAACTAGGCTGGCCGCCTTCGCCCATCTTCCTCCAATCTTCACCCCCCCCCCCGGGGAACTCAAACAAGTTTTCAAGTGCCCCTTGGGAAACATCGCTTGAGAGTGTCAAGTCTATCTGGGTGCACCTCACCCCATTCCCTGTCTTGACAGCCTATCTGCATTGGCATTGCTACTCCCACTGTGGTGCTGCACTGACATTTATGCTTGCAACCCCAGTCTCCATCTTGGCAACTTGGCATTTTGCTTACTGGCTCTGTTTAACCATGTTAGAGGGTTGTGATCTGTCATCACAGTGAATTTTCTTCCATACAGAAATGGCTGAAGTTTTTGCAGTGCCCACACTATGGCTAGATATCCCTTTTCTACCACTGTATACCATTCCTCTTTGGGTTGGAGCCTATAACTGAGATAAACCACTGGGTGGTCTTCTCCCTCTGAAGAAATCTGGCTAAGTACAGCCCCCACCCCATAGTTTGAAGCATCCACCTGCACAACAAATACTTTGCTATAGTCTGGACACAGGGAGTCCTCCCAAAGCTTCCTTAAGCTTCTGAAATGCCTGCTCACATGCATTATCTGGCCTATTCTTCCTTGTCACGTCTGTGAGGGGAGCAGCTAGGGTACTATAATTGGGAACAAACCTTCTGTAGTACCCTGCTGTCCCTAAGAATGCCCTCACCTGCTTTTTGTAACAGGTGCAGGCCATGCCTGAATGGCTTCCACTTTGGCAGGTTCTGGCCTTATCTTACCACTCCCTACTCTATGTCCTAGATAGGAGACCTCTGCAATACCCACCTGACATTTGCTCGGCTTAATGGTCAACCCTGCCTTCTGTAGTCTGCCCAGCACCTCCCTGACATGCTGAGGGTGCTCTTGACAGGAATGGCTGTAGATAGCAATATCATCCATGTAAGCAAGGGCAAACCCTCCTGCTCCTGCTAAGATATGATCTACCAGCCTCTGGAAAGTCTCTGGGCCATTCTTCATCCCAAAGGGCATCTTTGTGAACTCATATAAGCCAAAAGGAGTCACAAAGGCTGACCTCTCTAGCACTGGGAGTCAAAGGCACCTGCCAGTAACCCTTGGTAAGATTAATGGTTGTAAGATACTTAGCCCCGCCCAGCTGGTCTAGGGCCTCATCTGTCCTAGTCATGGGGTAAGCATCTGCCTCTGTGTGACTATTTAATTTCCTGTAATCCACACAGAACCTGGTGCCGCCATTCTCCTTTGGTACCAACACCACTGGCAAGGCCCAGGGATTGTTGGACTCTTGAATAACCCCTAGTTCCAACATCTCCTGTACCTACCTCTTCCCTCAGAGTCTGTTTGACTTTCTCAGGCACCCTATATGGGGCCTGCCCGATAGGCCTTTGGGTTCCTGTATCCACCTGGTGCTGCACCAGGTGGGTGCTCCCTGGTTTCCTGGTGAACATGCCCCCAAACTCCTGCAACACTGCTCAGATTTCTCGAACCTGGGTAGGAGATACCTGCTGGGACATTGCTACCCCTTCCACCAAAGTGTCAGCCCGAGCCTCACTGAGGAGATCAGTCACAAGATCTCTCTCAGACTCCTTCTGTAATCCACTGCAAATGCTCAGCACAAGGGCCTCCCTATCATGGTAAGGTTTCATCATGTTAACATGGTACAGTTTGTGCCCCTGCCTAGCACTTCCACCATGTAGTTAACATCACTTTCCTTTCTTACCACCTTGTAGGGACCCCCCAAGATGCTTGCAGCTTGTTGTGTCTGACAGGAATGAGAGCCATTACCTGCTGCCCCACAGCATACTCTCTAGCTCAAGCATTCCTGTCATACCACACCTTTTTCCGTTGTTGGGCTTCTGCCAAGTTCTCCTGGGCCAGGCCCATGAGTTTCCTGAGCCTTGTCCTGAGGTTCAGGACATATGCCACAACAGACTCCTTGTGAGACTCGCACTCACCTTCCCACTCCTCTGGAATTAAATCTAGAGGTCCCCTCACTCTATGCCCATACAGCAACTCCAAGGGTGAAAAACCTGTGGATTCCTGGGAAACCTCTCTGTAAGCAAACAGATGGGGAAAATATTTTCCCACTCCCTCTTAAACTGATCTGCAAATGCCTGTAGCATGGACTTGATTGTAGAGTTTAATCTGTCAACAAGACCATTAGTCTGGCGATGGTAGGGGGTGGTCTTCATGTGCTTCACCCCACAGGACTTCCACAGACAAGCCAGCAGGTCTGACATGAAATTGACACCTTGGTCAGTCAGTATTTCTTTTGGGAAACCTACCCTGCTGAAAATCTCTTAACAAAGCATTTTGCCACCTTCTCTGCCTCAATGGAGGACAAAGCCACTGCCTCAGGGTATCGTGTAGCATAACCCACTACCACTAGGATATACTTTTTCCCTGTGGAACTTGGGATACTCAGAGGACCCACAATATCCATAGCTACCCTCTGAAATGGCTCCTCAATCACAGGCAAAGGCATCAAAGGAGCTCTCACCTTGTCTCCTGCCTTGCCTACCTTTTGGCACTGCTCACAGGTCCTGCAGTACCCTGTTACATGTCTGGAAATTCCAGGTCAATAGATGTTTTGCATAATGTGCCTCTTTGTATGTTTTATGCCAATATAAACTGCAAAGGGAATATCATGGGCTATGGCTAGATGCTCCAGACAGTAAGCCCTAGGCACTACCAACTGCTGTACTCTCTCACCTTCTAGCCCTCACTCAGGGGTCCACTCTCTGTACAGTAAACCTTTGTTCCAGTATACAGATCCCCCCTTCCCTTGAGAATCAGGTACCTCCCTAGCTACCTGCCTCAGGCTTTGCAATGTAGGATCTGAGAGCTGAGCCTGTCTCAAGTCCCTGCTTGTAACCTTTCCCAGCTCCCCGTCCACAGGAAGTCTGGCATCCCCTGACAGTGGTGCCTCACTGTCAGCCTGGGTACTACTACTCACCTCTACCTTTGCAGTTACCCTGTCTAAGGGAACATCAGTACCCACAAGCAGCTGTGGCTCACCTTCAGTCTCACTGCTACAGTGTAGCTCCCTCCCTGAAGTAACCACCTCAGCAGTCCTGGCTGCAAGTATGCAGCCTGTCTGGGTCTCCCCCAGGCAACCAGAGCCACGTGCTTGTCTCTTAGCCTTACTGCATGTAAGTGCATGAGTACATAGTACTGCCTCATCCAAATCCTTCCCTCTCAGGACATCTGCAGGATGGTAGTTCCATGCCCCTGTTGTCTCAAGACAACCTACTGTTGGCATTTTGTCTTTCTCACTTACTGGCTCTTTCACCTTTTGTTCCCCACCTTGCCTCCATGGACATTTGTATGCCACATGGCCCCACCGGTTGCATTCAAAACATTTCACCCTAGGTCCTGGATGTATACCTGGACTAGTGGCTTCCCCTGCTACCGGTGGATTCTGTTGGGGCAGTCTGTGCTGCCCATCATGGGTTCCTTTAGTCCCATGAGCAGTACTGGGGGTCCCTTTCCTGTGCAGGGCTGCTCTGCTTGCTAGGTATATGTCTCCCTTCTTCCCCAACTCCTCTGAAGTAGCACACTGTCTATCAGCTAACCAGATCCTCATGTCCTCAGGCAAAGTGCTAAGGGCTTGTTCCCTTACCAAAAGGTCTGCCAGCCCTTCAAAAGTGGTGACCTGACATCCACTCACCCAGCTATGAAAATAAGTGCTCAGTTCAGCAACATATTCATATGCATTTTCATCGGCCTTGCATCTATGCTCACGAAACTTTTTCCTGTACATTTCCGGTATTAGCTTAAAATATTCCAACAAGTGACTTTTTACAGCAGTATAATCAAAACAGTCAGTGTCATGCATTTTTGCTAAAGAAGTTACATCTTTACCATGGAGTAAGGGGATCAGGAACCATACCCGGAGCCCTTGGTCAACTTCAATACTGTTTACATACCCGCTCAAACATATGAATGAAGCTATCAAAATTATCCCCCTCTTTAAACTGTGGAAGAGATTTACTGACCTTTTGTGTTTCTGGGGTCCAGTTACTCCCTTCCCCATTACTGCCATGATTCTGGTGAAGAGTCAGCATTTCCCTCTCGTGCCTCCTCTACCGTTCATTTTCCTCAGCTTGTAGACTCCTCATTTTCTCAGCTGCTTCTAGTTCCATACGCCTGGCCTCCAACTCAAGTCTCTTTAGCTACAGCTGGATTTTTAAGTCTACTGCAGAAAGGTTCAGCTGTCCATTCTCCAAGGATATTGTATCGCCACTGTCAGTCTGATTGTCCTCCAGGCTGCTGTTTTCTGATGCAGCTGTAACCAAGACTGCATTCAGGTCTGCCTTAGTCAGGTTTCCATGCACCAGTCCCCTAGCCTGACACATCTCCGCCAGCTGGCTCCTTGTCAGCTTTCCATACTCCTCTGCTGATATGCTGCCTGCTCACCCTGACTAACACTAAGCTAACAAAAGAAATAAAACAATTGTGATCTGAACTCGGAGTATACACTGTGTGGCTGCTTTAGAGTACAAAACACTTTTAGAGATCACTGTACATAAGCTACAGAAATTTGCTCTACCCACACCATTACAAGCCAATTAGTATTTGCCAACTAATCAATATGTGATGTGGATCCCACCACAGCAAACCAATATGTGATAGAATATCCTAAGCACTGCCACCAATATATAATGACTGTGCCCTGGCCCAGCAATCAAGGAGCCTCAATCCTCACCACTAACACCAGGGAGGTCATCCCCTAGAAGGGAAAAGGATACTAATACACACAGTAAAGTACAATTTTCCTTAAGTGCACACAGAGATCACAGTCAGTCTGAGGCTGGTTGCTCCCTTGCTCACCAGGTCCCCGATAAGACTTCCCACTGGCACAGCTATAGGGTCCAGATCTCAGACTAGCTGGCAAGCTAATCTCCAGTACACTCTCTGTCCAACCAGTGCTTTGTGTCCCTGCCAAGGTAGCTGACACACACCCATACTTTGAGATAAGTATTTATACAATTTCACAGACACTCCTGGAAAAGGCTGACACAGATTCTCCAGCTGTGCCCCTTTACCGAGACTATACGGCAGAAATTACTGCCACCACCAGCTTAATATAATTATCAGTTACTAAAATGCCCTTACAAGGGGTGTCCAATTATTACTGTGTAATAATATAATCCAGTGGTAGTATGACTAGACAGTCAAGGCTTAATATGGAGTGACTTAGTAAAATTTGTAAATATGTAATGTACTTTAGAGGTTAAAGTATCTCTACATAAACCAGCCACAGGTAAAGGTTTTAAAATATGTAATAATAAATAATTAAAACACAAGACAATACTGCTACACCACAGAGATATCTAAAAGTTCAGAGATCACACAGAAACATAAAATAATACAGTAGGACAGGTCTGATATCAAAGAAAAACACAATCTGACTTTCTAATCTTTAGCTAATCTTAAGAGAAAACACAGTGCTATAATCCTACTTACATACATAAAGCATAAGTAGTGCAGGGTTAGATGTCCAAGATCAAAATGCTTCCCAGTCTCTCACTCAACAGTAGTTTTTAAACACTAACCAACAGCTCTCTAAGGCCCTCCCAAATTACATCATTTTGACACTTAGTCTGGAGTTCCCAGGTCACAAACTGCATTATTTAGCAAACTAACACCTGCTCAGGAGACTACAACAATAAAAGGCATTTCACATATACACTCTAGCAGACACCAGAGCAATAAAGCACCTTCCACGTGTAAATTCTGACCCTTAACTTTAACCTTAAAACAATGGGCCTGAAACCTTCATCCAGACTCACTGGAGTCAACTTGTAAACATCAAAGAGAGTCATAATATTTTTTCATCTTCAAAAGACACATTTGAAGTGCTTGGCTTGGTTTTCCTTACAGCAGATGGCAATGTTGCAGCAATCATGAAGTTAACATTTTACAGTGTTTTCTTTCATTTAAAAGCACAAGCCTGTATTTTACATTTATTTGTACAATTGATAGAATTATGTGTCAAATTCTATTTGACTAGGCTGGCCGCCTTCGTCCATCTTCCTCCAGTCTTCACACACAGTGCCAGCTACTAAGTAGTGAGGTAAACATTGGGGACAGGATTATGCAAATGAAAGTGCATAGTAAGCTCCTCCCAAAGCAGGTTGTGATTCAAAGACATAAGCTGCAGTAGGTGCTCAGTAAGTTCTGCTTCACTATAAGGACAAAAAGGACACGGGAATTTGAAAAGCTGCAACAAGCACAGATGCTAAAAGCAGCAGCCATCATGATGAAGCACTTATTGTCGAGATGTGCCACTGCATCCCACCTGGTAGTGTGACCTAATGATGACATGAATGAATAGTTTACTGGCAGAACATCATCTGCCTAGCAAAATACCTGCCACCATTTATCTAACCAGCAGCTTTTAAACCAGGCTATAGCAGAAGGGGCAAAGGATAGGGATGTCAGGGTGTCTAGTAGTAAAGAATGTGAAACCATGTCAAGTGCTTTGGAGAGGTCTAGAAATATTGCAGATACAAAGTTATTATTATTTCTATGTTGGTTGATCAGATTGGTGGAAGAGGGCAGAGCGGTGGTTGTGCTATGGTGTTGTCGAAGTCATGCTGTGTGGAGAGAGGAGATGGTGTGAGTTTAGGAATTGTGTTACCTGAGAATGCATACATTTCTCTAGTATTTTAGATAAGGGGAATAGAATGGCAATGGGGTGATAATTTGAGTATTCATAAGAGTTTCCGCCTTTATGTAGTGGAATAATGTATGATACCTTCCATAGCTGTGGGACATATGCTTCTTGTATGGAGCGATTGATAAGAATAGAAATAAGGTAGGATAAGGATTTAGCAGCTATTTTTAGGAAGTTGGCTGGTAGATTGTCAGCGGCAAGGGTGGTAGGTTTCAGTTTTAGGAGATGTTTTTTAATTGTTGAGGGTGGAACGGGTAAGAGCGTAAAGGATGGGATGTTGTCAGGGCATTTGGTTGGGTTATATGTAGGGCTGTTTTTGGATAGCTGGGAGGATAGTGTTAAGATGGATTCTGTGAAGTGGTGATTGAATTGGGAGGCAATGTCCTTGTTATCATTCATGGAGTTAGGAGTGGAGTGGTAGTTTTTGCCTGGTTTTAGGAGAGAGTTAATGGCATGCCAAAGCGTTTGGGGTTTTTTGAATGTTTGTTTTGAATATTGAGGAAGTAATTTTGTCTGTCGAGTTTAGTTTGTCTCTTGACCTGATTTCTAAGTTGTAGGCAACTTTGTTTGGCTAGGCTAGTATTGTATTTCTTCCAAATTCTCCAAGCCTTATCCCTTGACTTTAGAAAGACTGTAGTTTCCCTAGTTAGCCATTGTGCATAGTTTGCCTTGGCTCTTATTTTCCTAATTGGTGCGAGTCTATCAAGGATATGGATAAGAATATTGTTGAAGTAGTCAACGGCTTGGTCTAGATTTAGGGTTTGTAGTGGTTTCCAGTTACTATGTTTTAGAATACTGTTTAGTTCTTGTATGTTTAGTTTACGATTGTGTCTGACTTGTCTAAAAACAATGGGTTTGGCTATGTTGGTACGTTTCCACAGGAGGAAGGTGGGGAGATAGTCACTAAGTCCATCAGGAAGGCATCCTGTCTGATAGTTTTGTTTGGGGCAGTTAACTAGCATCCAATCTAGAATAGACTGGTTGTTTTTTTTGTAGATTCTAGTCGGTTCTTGGATAAGTTGGGTAAAACTGTAAAGATTAATATGATTAGTAGGGTTGTTAGAGGTACAGGCTGACCAATCAGTGTTCAGGTCACCTAGTAAGATGGTTTCTTGGGGGAGATTATCAGTGTCCCATTGTAACATTTCTTCAGTGATGGGAGAATTCTTACCTGGGGGAATATAACAGCAGAGAATGATGGTAGTTTTTGTGTAATTTATGCTTAGGGTTGAACCTAAGGTTTCAGAATTTTGAAATTTAGGTATGGGGGTTTGTAGAGGTTTGATATTGATTGTACTTTTGTAGAGGATAGCAACTCCAACTGCCTTTTTGCCCACTCTATCCAGTCTTAGGATATTATATCCTGGAGGGAGAATGTCTTCGTTTTGGGTACTAGGTTTTAGCCACATCTTGGTAATGGTTAGCATGCCGGGGGAGTAGTGAGCTATAAATGCTTGTAGGTCAGAAAGTTTGTTAGAGATTTTTCCGATGTTGACATTCAGACTCAATAGGTCAGAGATTTGCCTAACAGAGAGTAGAGAGTTTTGTGGTCCAGGGTTTCAGTGTATGTCTCCAGATATAAGTAGATTTTTAGTGATAAACAGTATGTGTTTAATTGTATCTATGTCTATGTTGGATCTAAATGATGTTTTTCTAGTGTAAGATGGTGTTATGTGAGACTTATGAATGTGTAGGATTAAGCTGTCTTTAAATAATGTAGAAGAGATAGGAAAGAAAATAGGAAAGAACAGGAAAAAACAAAGTCAATTCCAGGTCAGTGTAGTGCAGTATGATGATAATGATGATGATCTTGATCTTGATGAGTATCTTCCTAATAACTACAAATCTTATGCTACTAATCTAGTACAGTGTGGTGAAAAGGACCATCACTTCTACAAGGAAAAACAATTGAAGTATAGGCTGCAGGTACATAGGTAAACTTTTTCCAAGAGAAAGTTTTAAGTAATTGACCTAGGAGTATAATAGGAAGAGAAAAATGGGGGGGGGGGGCAGTAGTGTGCACATGTACAGTGTAAGGGGAAAGAGTCTTCAGTTTAGAGGACAGATTAAATACAACTCTAACACTAGTGTAGCTGAAAGCACTTTAGTGTTCCACCGATGCAGGGTCTCACAGTGCAGGGTAACGAGACAGCCTTGAGTTGATTGGAGGTTGACCAAGATATAGGATGAAACTTTTGCTGAGGGGAACTAGTGTAGCTGAAAGCACTTTAGTGTTCCACTGGATCAAATGTTATTTATTCACATTTGATTACCAGGAAAGTCCGACTGGGTAGAAGCCCATTCTCAGCAGAGGCCCAGGGAGAAAAGCTCCAAATTATTACAAAACATTTTAAGAACAATAATTTTGCAATCTTCATAAATAAAACAAAACATCTGTAGTTTAAATAATTATAACAAATGTGTGATAATATAAAAACATTGGTTAAGAATAAATACTAGTTATATGAAAATCATATTTATAGAAATTTTAGACAGTTTGTAGAGAAATTAAAGGTAAGTTAGTCTAATATAAACAGGAATTGCAATATGAAGTAAAGAAAAAACAAGCATATGGTATATTTAGAGAGAAAGTCAGGGAAGAGAATTTGATAGCAGTAAGGAAGCAAGTGAAGAAAGAAGAATAATGAAGTATAAAGAATGATCGGTACTTGTTCACATTTAGGGATATAGCTTATCCTGGTTTTGCACAAGAACAGAGCCAGATTTTAGCTTGGAAGTCTTTCAGAGGGGTTTTGATCTGATGGATACAGGTAAGAAGTTCCAGGCCTTAGCAACCTTGTATGAGTACAGACAATGCCTAGCAGATTTGATGGGTTTATAGACAGACAGGTGCTTTTGGTCACTGGATCACAATGAGAACATAGTTGAGTAGAACGTTTTTCAGTGTTGGTCAGGCAGATGGATGCTGGAAATGTTTATATGTTAGTTGATAAGGCAATTCTAAACAATTTAGGCTTTTTAGTAATATACAATGATGGGTTCTTAAAGGGTTATTTGCTGCAAATTTAGCAACGTTTTTGTAGTATTGTTCAAGTTTTAATTGTTGTAAAGCCTGGAGGTTAATAAGGATGGGAGCGCCGTAAAGAAATGGAGGGAGGAGATAAGTAGTGGCAAGTGTAGTTTTAGTTGCTTTATTGAGAAAGTCTTTGGCTCTGTAAAGCATTGATGAGTTTTTCTTATGCAATTTTGTATATGCAGGTTGAATGTAAGCTTATCATCCACTATCACCCCAAATAATTTTCTATGAGAGGTGACTTCAACGGTTGTACTATCAAGACAGAGAGGACTTTAAATTTTTGTTTTTAGATGAGAGAGGTATTTGAGGGAAAAACACAGTAGTTTGGTCTTTTTTGGGTTGAACATGAGTTATGAGTTATGAAGCCATGTTTCAGTGGCTGACATAGAATGATTTTCCCACTACGATGGCTACATGTTGGTCAAAGGCCAGATTACTGTCTACATACACATCCCTGACAATCAGGTCAACTCTTAGGGTTGTCTTATTGATGAAGTGTTTAGCCTAGGTGGCAGTTTTCCCAAAAGACACTGTAATGCATTTCTTGGCATTGAGCTTTAGTCCATGACTTTAACAACAGTCATTTTTCTGTGTTAGACCCTCTTGTAAGATGTTTCTGTAATGGGGGAATATTTGATAGCTCCCCGTTTCATACCTCTCAACCTGGAAACATCAAAAATCTGGACAAGACCCATGAAAAATAGGTACAAATCTGTATGCTGATTAAAGTAAAATTTGCATACATAATTAAGTAACCCCACCCACTCCAATGGAATTGTGGGACACCAACTTTAAAATGCAAACTGAAGAACAGACAACCAAAATATGGCACCAGAGTCCCCCTGCAGCCATTACAATGTCCCATTACCTGGCTATTTCGCCCCTTTACCCTAAACACTAATGTGTGCGTATCAAACTGCTTTACTTCTACAATGATTTTTTTAATTTTATTTTTACATTTTATAACACAATGCACAAACACTAATAGACATCTGCTAAACAAAGCAATACTGTCTCACAATGAAAATAGACTTGGCATTAAACCTTCTCTGCCTTTGAAACTCATATTCATTGAAACAGCATTGAAACCCACACCACATCCAAAGAAAATGCATCTAGCCAGTGGTGGATAAAGATTACCGTTGGGCTGTTTTCAAATCATAGGTCCCTGATTTGCACACAAAACAAGAAACATACAAGTGTTCTTTGATACACTTTCCTGACTTTATTAAATTATATTCCCTGTATAATACAGCACATTTCTTAGACATACATTAGAGTGCATTTTAAAATGTATTGTCTGAACATTTTTCCAGTAGGCAATGAAACAAAAATAGAATGGCAGTAGTGTAAGCCATTGGCATCTTGCACAGCTTCTTGCACGTATTTTCAATTTCATTTTTTTTTGGGGGGGGGGCAAAAAAACAGCAACACATTTTAAACACTGCTTATATAATTTTGGAAAGTTGCTAGAATAAAATGTTGTGTTACCACCATGCATTTCACTGCCAAGTCTTGAACCTAGGACCCCTGTGCATTATAGTCAGAGCAACATACCACTATGCCAAATCAGCAGTTTCTAGAAAGACAGGAAGATTGAAACTTAAATGGCCATCATTTAGTGAATTCAGTTCTCACTTCTCACCATAGCTCTCACCCTCTTAGCACAAAAATCCTGATCAAAGCCAATAATGGGGGAATACAGAATTCAATTCTCACTTCTCACCATAGCTCTCAACATCTTAGCACAAAAAACCTGGACAAAGCCAATAATGGGGGTATACAGCTCCAAAATAGGGACACGTTTCAAATACTCATCTTATAAACTTAGAAAATTGCTAAATTAAAGGTTTTGTGTTAACATTTATTTTCTGAAGAATAGGAAGTCTGAAATTCAAATGCCTGTCATTATTTAGTTAATTCAATCCTTCAGTGATTTGACATTTCCAGAAAATCCTGAAAACTACAGATTTAATGAGGAATAGAACAAAAAGGTACAGGGTTTGAGCCTGAGTAACTCTAGCCATCAGGTGTATTGATTTGGGTCATTTTCACACATACACACACACACACACACACACACACACACACACACACACACACACACACACACACATTCAGAAAGAAAATTATCTGATCCATTCCATGCGCAAGCAGAAGCTTCCTTCAGTAACTTTCAAGTTCTGCGCTTGGCTCCAAAGCGCTCAAGCAGAAAGCAAGTTTCAAGGCTTCATTCCGTGCTTGCATAGTTTGGCTCCAAAGATGAAAAAAGCAAGTTTTGGCTCCATTCCTCGCATAGTGACAGCGCTCATATAGTCAGACTGGCTCCAAAGATGAAAGTTTCATTCAAAAGCACTAAAGCAGATGTTTCCACGCTCAGTGGAGCTGATGTCATCACACACGTGATGACGTCAGCTCCAAAGCATGAAAAGAAAAACATTTTTAAAAAATCGGGAATGAAGGGCTGCCACAAGGGAATCGTGGCACCCCATTATTTGGACCCCAAAACATGGTAAAAAACAAGTAATTTGGTACAGTTGGGAGGTATGCTCAGTTTGCAGTCATCTGCAAACTTGGCCAGCCAAAGGCCCTTGACATTCCCCTTTACCTCTGAGGAGTAGATGTCCAATAGTAGCAGTCCTAGCCCTTGGTACCTTGCTGGTGACTGGTATCACTAATCTTGACCTTCTGGGTCCAGTCTGTGAACTAGCTGGCAATCCAGTGAGTTCTGTAGGGGTTTATGCCCAGTTCAGTGAGTTTGTCAATTATACCCGGGTGGTGTATTGCATCAAATTCCTTAGCCAGGTCCAGGCAGGCAGTATGCACCATTTTCCTCTCATGCATTGCCTTGGTGATCTCCTCAAAGAATGAGGCATGACCATCTCTCAACAAAGCCAAACTGGGTTGGGACTAGTGTCTGAAAGTTGTCTTATTTCTTTGTTGATTTTTTCTGTGATAATTCATTCCATGGCTTTGCATATTAGACTAGTCAGACTTATAGGTCTGCAGTTTTTAAGGTTGGAAGGTGGTACATCCTTGTGGAGTGGGATAATTGTTGCAGTCATCCATTCTCATGGTACAAAGCCTGTTTTGAGGCTGTAATTGAAAGGTGACTCAAGTGGTTCTGATAGGTCATATTTCAAGCTGTTTAGGAGGCATCCTGCAATATTGTTGGGGCCCATTAAAGCTGTGTTTTGGGGCATAGTGAGTGCTGATGGGACCTGTTCCCTGTTAATGGTTGGGGCACTGTGCTAGTAGATATTTAATGGGGGGTCAGGGGTGGAGTGAGTGGTGAATTTTGAGCTGAATTTGTCAGCCAGCAAATTTCTTTTAACCTTGTAACTGGTCTTGTGGGACTTAATTAGTCCTCTTAGTCTCCTGTTTAGTTTAATTAGAGAGCTCCTATCCTCATGGAAGTTGCTCTTCCTGATTTTAGCCATGATTTTTTTTCTTTTGTTATGTACTCTAGTAAGGTTAGGATTCCACCAGTCTAGTTTGTTTTTAGAGTTTATTTTGAATTTACTTCTAGTAGGTACAACAGCCTCTATACAGCTATTTACATGGTTGTACTAGGTCACTGCTGTTGTGAACTCAGGCTTGGAAGGGGCATGGAATTTTTTAAAAAAACTATTGCTTAATATAATATAGTTTCATTTAGAATAGTTCCTAACTGCTATGAATTATTTTATGTTACTAAGTTGATTTTTATTTTGAAGGAGTTAGCTTTGTGGTACGTCCTCATTAGTAAGGATGTAACATGGTGGGGGGGTTGCAGCACTCTCTCATATTGGCGAATACCAGGTCTACTATGTTTGAACCTCTGGTAGATGTGTCCACTATCTGGTCAAGGGTTTTTGTGTTAACTAAGTCCAATAATTGCTGTGCCTGCAAGTATGAGGCAGTGTATGTTTCCCAGTCTATAGAGAGGTAGTTAAATTCTCCCATGAGTATGGTGTTTGCTTTACTGGTGAGTGTCTACAATAGGCCTAGGTACGAGCTATTGGATTCTAAAGACATACAAGGTGACCTATAACTTGTGAACTGGATTATACAGAGGTCTTCTTGGGTGGTCTCTGGCGTTTGGCACTAGATTGGTTAGATTGTGCTAAGATTTGATACTAGTGCTGGTTAATGTGCAAACTTGCTGTACTAAGCTTATCTCTGCTGAATGGCTTTGTTTTAGCCACACTAAGTTACAGGTTTCACTTCTAAGGGAAAATTTATTTTCTAGGCAGTTGTGTTTGCACAGGGCATTGCAAACCTCCTGATGTAATAACATTAAGAAAAAATTGCTTGCAAGTTCAATGCTTCAACTAAACAACTTAAAAAAAACTACTTTGATAAAGACAGTTTCAAGTATCGGGGACCTTTAGAATGATTTAAAGGCAAAATCAACAGATAGAAAATAAAGCAGTGATGCTCTAAACAGTTAACTGAAGTGCAAAACAATAAAATAAATCTCTTAACTACCAAGGATGGAGTAAAATTAACTCAGTACCCCTCAGATTGTGGTGAGGCTGCCAAGCAGATGAGTGATCTAGGAGAATGATCAGGAGACAATTTGTAGTAAGGGAGGTTTACTAAAGTGCAATATTAGTTTGCTGGGTGGGCATTTAGTATGATGGATCTTTGGAAAACAATGGGTGAGAAAGTGTGTAAATAGGTTACACAACAGGCAGTAGCAATGAAGGAGGTGGGGGAGGGAGGGAGTTTAGAAGTCAGATTACCATAAGGGGTGGAAGTCAGAGACAACCTTTTAAAACCACAAGAGAAGGGTGAGAGGGTTGGGGGAAAAATTCAAAGTGGAGCTCTAGTCCTATGGTTTAAATTTCAGAATCTTTTAGCTTATTGTCTCGGGGGGGGGGGGGGGCAGGCAGACTCAAAGAACAGGAGAAAAAAACAGTAGCAAGGGAGACACTGTAATGCAACTTTAAGCAGGTATATTCAGCTATAAAGTGTACTGAAGCACAAATCCTGGAGCAGAATTCACAGCACTGGTGCTACTGCAATCCCACCACACAGTAAGGCAGCAGACTACGGAAATGCAGTTTTAGCAGGTATATGCAGCTATAAAAAGCACTGTTAATGCACATACTGGGCAAGTTAATAAAGACAGTTTCACTATTAAGTCATTGTCAAAAGTCTAAAATAGCATATCTAATTGTGAGTAAATACCCCTGAAATTATAACTAACCACTCAAAGCTGTGTTGGCTATAATTTCCCCAATTGTAAATGGATATAAACAGTAGCTTCCGACAAAGTTAAAAGGCATATCACATTTCCTGTGCCTCTTTCTGACAAAAGACATAATCCAAAAGTTTCTACCTTACAGTGTTTGACCACCCCTTCTTCTGAGCAGTGTGGACAATGCCAAACTGGACCAGGTCAGGTGGTCTGTGAGATGACAAAATGGTTAAGGTGTTTACCTTAAGGACACAAGGTGCAGGGTTTGATTCTCACATGAGGTAACTGGCTAGACTACAAATGGCCCAAAAGGGCAGTTAGCCTTGTACTAATCTATGAACCTATGAACCTATATCTAGTGCTGAAAAAAAATAAATCATTCTGCCATTCACTTAATTGTTTGAAACAAAAAAAGTGTCAGGTAACATCTGGCCCGTATCAATGTGGTGAGCAAGATGAAAGATTCTTGGAGTCATATCTTCCAGAATAAAAGATCCCATCCAGTCCATTTCCAGACAGTAAAACCTAATGTTTCCAGTCATTTCTTAAAGACTGCAACGAGGACCATACCTTCACCCCAAGGAGGGCGTAGGTCAAGGAATTCTACCTTTTTTTAAAAATTGGCTTACTTTTCCAGCTGTTTGACAAATTCTCACTCAAAAGGCCTTCATTTCCTGAAAGACCAAAAAGATTAATTGTGACTGTTTTACTGTTTGTTACAAGATGGTGGTAAGTGCACATATCTAAAACTGTGTGGCATGCTCCGATGAACTGCACGTAAACAATGAATCCTATTTAGGGATGAGGTCAGTGTGTCCTAAGTTTGTACAAGGTGGATTGTTAAATCTAGGGCAATATAATATCCCGGTGCTGTAAAGCGAGCTACTGAATAAATGCATGCAAAGCAGCGTTGCAAATGTCATCCATACAGTGTAGCTTTTACTGCATGTACAATAAGTAAAATAAAATTTATTTAATGAAGAAACAGCATAGATCCAGACTAACTCCCTTAGTATTGTGAGTAACGTTCATCATTGACAAAAAAGTTGCTTTTGCTGCCAAAAAAGTTGCTTTTGCTGCCTTCAAGTACAAGTATGTTCTTTCATCTTGTACACGCACACTTTTCAAAAAAAAAAAAAATCATTAACCTGGTATATATTCTGCACAGTTTATCTTCAAATGCTTGAAGTGCACATCTGCGATGGCAGGTGTGCAAAAGAACATTCAAATTCCGTTTTGACAAACCACGGATGTTCGAAATTGCACATGAGCGAATGCCAGTGTGCATTAGCTCATTGCAATTCATTGTTTTGAGTGCAGATCGCAGTACAGTTGGGGTCGGAACATGTACCCCTTCCCTGACTGTAGTGTGATCTCAGAGGTAGTTTATTAAAGTTGCAGGGAGTGTGGAGGGCACAGCCCCCCACATTGGGGGTGCAAGGGGGCTCCCCCCCTGCATATCGTTATTTGGAGACATCCGGTGTTGCCTTTTAAATGTCAGGGGGCATATACTGTTTTCTTGGAGTTCGAAAATGGTTGATTTTCAAATTCCAAGAAATCAGTTTTGACATTTGTTTGCAGGGTTGCTTTGTTTTATGACAGTTCAAGTCGCACAAATGGCAATTCTGTTATTTACCTTTCAAACAAATGAAGGTAAACCATTCTGGACAGTGCAATAATTATAATAATAACCATCAGTACAGGAACATAACATAATGACAAAAATGTAATGGTAGCCATCTAAGGAAATATGTTTGTTATGTTGGGTCTGCATTCCTAAGAGTCTGTAAATTAATCTGCACCAGCTGATGTTAAAATTCATAGACAAACACTGAACATTCTAGAGTTTACTTAATGGGGGGGGGGTCCCAATTATGCAGACAATGCATTATGGAATTTGACTTTGAATCCCTGCACAGATACAGTAGCCACTAACTATGTCCTTACTATGAGATACATGTCTATGACTCTCAGCCCGAACCCTAATTTAGAAAGCTGCTTCTGCTTATATTCTTACGGAAGGATTTTAGAAACATATTCAGTTATGTCACAATAAATACATGCAAGTTCATAATGTTTAAATGTACTTCGCCCACTAATAAGCAACACGAGTAAAAGCTTACTGATTTAGTCAGAAATGACATTAGTAAGTGTCTTATTATTTATTTATTTATTTATTTGGTATTTGTTTACTGGGAAATTCAAACTGGGTCATGAGTTACCATTGTCAGTGGAGGATGTGGAAAAGGAATGAGTGTAACCTCAGGGGAGTATGTGTAGAGGCAAGGACGGTAGGGTAAGTTAGTAGTGGGGATAGAGAGAGTAGAGGTAGAAAAATGTATAAGAGTACCTCAACCTGGGCTCTTCCGGGAGGAAATCCAAGCTTTGTTGAAGCATTCATTTATAGAAGTTTTCAAAGAGTGCAGGTTAGTAGCAGTTTTGATAGTTAAAGGAAAGGAGTTCCATAGTTTTGCCACAGAACAGGAGTAAAGGGTTAGGCCTGGGGTTTTGTTAGGTTTATAACTTGTGAAGAGATGCTTGTCTTCAGATCTGAGATGTTTATTTGGGACATGAAAGTTGATTAATGGGCTAAGAGCAGGACAAGCTAGTGGAATGTAGATGATTTTGTATACTGTAGTAAGTTGTACGTATTGGAGGTGGAGGGGAAGTTCAGACCAGCTTAGGGAATGTAGGGCTTTACAGTGATGAGTTAGAGGGGTTTATGGCAAATTTGGCAATTTTGTTACATCAGCTTTCTAGTTTTTTTTTTTCCTTTGGGAGGTGTAAGTTAGTTAGAACTGGGGCCCCATATAACAGTGAGGGAAAGAGGTAGGTTTTGGCAAGCGTAATTTTGATAGCTGCTATGAGGAAGTTTTTATTCCTGTACTGTACAGCATGCCTAGTTTTTGGTGGTTTTTTTATATACTATTTTGTATGTGTATTTCAAACTTGAGATTATCGTCAGTTGTGACACCTAGTAGTCCGATATGCTGAACCAATTCAATTTCAATATTGTTGGCTGAAAAGATCTTGAAGTTTGTTTCGTTGTAGCTGTGGGGTTTGTGGATGAAGAAACGGAGCTTTGTTTTTTTGGGTTCAATAGGAGTTCAGCATTGGAGAGCTATGTTTCTATACAAGAGAGAGCTTGTTGTGTTGTCAGTGAGTTAATGTGTCTGATATGCAGATGATAGTGGAGTCATCTGCATATTGGACTAGAGTGCCTTCACAGGAGGATGCATGCAAGTTTTTGATGAAGGCATTAAATAGTAATGGGCTAAGGATGGAACCTTGAGGTTCACCTGTGGGGGTGATATGATATGGGGAGATAGAGCCCTGCCATTTTACTGCTTGCTGCCTGTCAGATAGGTAGTAGAAAACCACTGAAGTGAGAAGGAGGGATAGACCACTGCTGGAAAATTCTTTAAAGAGTTTGGGGTGAGATACCGTGTCAAGTGCTTTTGACAAATCTAGAAATACTGCAGATACTAGTTTGCCAGTGTCATGGGCTTTGTTGACAGAGTCCATGAAAGATGATAAGGCTGTTGAGGTACTGTGTGCAGGTGCAAAGCCATGAATATGGGAAGTAGGTTGTTGTGTGTAAGATGGTGGAGAAGTTGTAGGTGTGCACATTTTTTCAGAATCTTAGGGGGGGGCAACATTGCAATTGGACGAAAGTTTGTAAAGTCAGTGGAGTTGCCTCCCTTATGTAAAGGGACATGTGATTCAGCTATGGCTCTGTTAAGAAAGGTGCTGACAGGGAATGCTGTTACCTCTGTGGCAAGTTTTAGGTATTCTGGTGGGAGGTTGTCTGCTGAGGTTGAGCAAGGTTTCAGTTTTTGTAGTAGTTTCTATTTGAGATAAAGGGATGGGATGAAAAGTACGCTGGGGATGGTTTGGTTTTGGTTTTGAGTGAAGGGTTGTCTGTGTATGCGTAATGTGTCGAGTGTATGGAGGTTAGTATTGAGGTATTAGTAGAAGTAGTGAGTTGGGGTGGATGAGATGGGTTTACGTTTAGGTTGGATATTTGGTGGCTGTTTGAAGAGATGGTATATTGGGGTATGGATTGGGATTATTTTTATTTCCTGGGTTGAGTAGTGACATTACAGAGTACCAGAATTTCTTAGGGTTGTTTTTGTGGTCATCTTGAAAGTAAGAATAGTATGATTTTTTTTTTGTCATGCAGTATTTGCTTTTTTTTTGATTGCGGAGCTGTCTGTATAACTGAAAATGTATATCATTTTTATTCTCTAGCCAAGCAGTCCTTGCTTTGTTCCTGACTTTCGTCAGAATTTTACGTCATTTGGTGAGCCATGGGGAATAGTTATTTTTTATTATTTTTGTTAGCTGAGGGGCTAGGGAGTTAAGAATGTTTAGGAAATTGTTGTTGAAATGTTCAACTGCATCATTAAGGCTGAGTCTTTCTAGGATGGACCAGTCTATAACTTTTATAGATTCATTACCTCTTTGCTGATTTTTTTGTAGGTAATGTATAGTTTTGAACTTGTGTTGCTTTGTGAGCCGAGTGATAGTCCTGTGAGTATAGCCTGGTAGGTGGTCACTTAAGGAGTTGGGGAGTGCGCATGAGGATGTAAAGTCTGAAGGGTTTGACACTAGTACCCAGTCCAGGGTGGAGTGTTGGATATTAATTTTGCTCTGTCTTGTAGGAGTATTTATAAGTTGAGTAAAGCCACAGAGGTTTAAACTGTTTGTTGGGTGGTATGAGGTTAGTGTCTGCCAGTCAATGTTAACATCCCCTAAGATAATGGTTTAATTCGGTATTGTTTCTGATATGCAGGCTAAAATATTATCTAGAATGGGAATGTTTTGCCCAGGAGGGATGTATAAAACAACTTTGCATATGTTCTTAGATGAGTTAAGTTTTAGAAATGTTATAAGGATTTCACTGTGCAGAATTTTGTATGGTATTTGAGTATGGGGAAACTATCAAGTTGTTAGGAAAAATTAGGGCTATTCCACCACCTTTTTATGTGCTCTGTCTACTCTGAAAATGCTGTAACCAGGGGAATAATTTCGGTATCTTTTATTTCTGGTTTAACCAAGTCCCTGTAATAGCAAGGATGTCTGGGTTAGAGTGCGTTAACCAGGCATGAAAGAGTGTCAGTTTATTCCACATGCTCCTGTTATTAAGAATGATAGGTTTTACCCATTGATAAGGGTACATCTGTGGTAGCCAAGATGTGTGAGGAAACTATGAATTTTGAAGGGCAACCATCATACACTACATGTTTAAATAAACTCAGTCAGGAACTATTCAGTCTAGAACAACAACTTAGAGAGGAAAATGCATAAGTTCCAGAGGGATTTGGGTGATTATGATGGAGGTAACCCCTTCAGTAGTAATAAACATGTTAGGTTTGAGAATGGGAACAAGAAGATTTTGAAACGGAAACAACCTAGGTTGATTTTTAAGAGGTTAACATCCTCCTGTTATGATACATCAGGGGATGGCTCCTCATCAGTCACGGACTTAGATACACAGCACATCCCAGACTCTCCATTTTCTAAATATATTAACTCACAAAACCCTTTAGGGGGAGACAGAGGAGGGCAGGGAGAAAACACTCTAAGGGTAGACAGCATGGAGGGGACTACTCAGACTAATGATTCAGAAATAACTGTAAACAACGTGTTAAATATCTCATAGGTTCATAGGTAGGTACTAGGCTATTAGCCCTCGAGCCTATATAAGCCTAGCCAACAAGGTACCCTGGCTTTTGCCACCCAAGAAAATTATTTTCCAGTGCCCCTGGCGAGCAGAGCCACAGAAGTGATCCCAATCCCTCTGAGCTACACGCTCTAGGGACCTAAACCTTGTCACCACAATAAACAGAACATGCTGGAGGGATATATTCCTGTCGCAGGGACTTCCCATACTCTGGAACAGACTAACTATCTATGTCAAACAGAGCTCCTCATTAGCACTCTTCAAGAAAAATCTTGATGATTGGATGGGAAATAGGAAATTAACCCCAGGGATCACTTCTGTCATCACCTTTGTCACAAACTCATATACAATTACTTAATAAAGGGTTGAATTTTATACCTGGCTTTTTTGTCTCTGAGGGCACTCTTGCACAGGATATTATATCCTGTTGTCGATTGCTCAATTTAAAATTACATTTTCAATCATCTATTAATTCTGGACATGAGGATGTTTTCAAGTATCATAAATCAAATTTTATGCCTCCTATGCATAAAAATGTTCAAATGTTTCAAACATGCATTCTCAAAGATCTACATTTTCACTCTACGGAATTCAGAATTAAGCCTAACAACCTCTCAAAGTTCGAACACAAGGCTATACAGGAATTGGAAAATAACAAGGATTTGATCATTCTACCTGCGGACAAGGGCAGGGCCCCTGGTGGTTGTTATAGACTGGACACAATACATTGCTGAAGTGGACAGGCAACTGAATGATGGGCGGTACTATATATGTATGCCCTTAGACCCCACCTTCAGTTTTAAGAAGCAGATTGATGAATTTCTGTTGTCTGCCAAGGAGGAGGGCATTATAACTGATACAACTTTATATCATTTAACGGTGTCCGATCTCAAGAGCCAATACATCTGTTTTCTTCCAAAAATACACAAAGATCTTTATCATCCACTAGGTAGGCCCATTGTCTCAGGGAGGGGCTCCATTATGAAACTCCTTTCACAATTCCTAAGTATTTACAACCTTTATTGAAATGGGTTCGGTTGAGGATCCAGGACACCACAGAATTCTTGCAAATTATTTCAGAGATGCAATTGGAACCTGGTTGGTTGTTATGCACTTTAGATGTCTCAATGCTGTACACAAACACTCCTCATTGGGCTGGGTTACAAGCACTTGAATACTGGCTTTACAAGTCGGAACTTTATCCACCAGGTTTTAACACCTTTTTCATCTGCCTTGCAGAACACGTTTTGACTTAAAATGTGTTCTGTTATCAAAATAAATATTATTAGCAGGTTCAGGGCACAGCTATGGGGCATCTTTTGCCCCCATTAATGCTGACCTCTTTATGGCCCATTTAGAGGAATATCTCATTTATGACAACACACACAACATTTATGTAGATGAAATTGACATCTGGAAGCATTATCTTGACTACTGTTGGTTGGTATGGAGATCTGATGCAGAATATCTTATGGAGTTTGTGGAGTACCTTAATGATAACAAATGGGGGGTATACAGTTTACAGCTAATTATAATGTCCAGAAAAATTACCTTTTTGGATGTTCTAGTCACTAGGAATGCTGATCATACCCTAGAAACAGAGGTTTATCGTAAATACCCACAATATAACTCCCTTCTTCATGCCTCTAGTTTTCATCCACCACACATTTCTAGGAACATCTACAAATCTCAATTTCTTTGGATGAAGCGCGTTTGTTCACATCCAGCCACTTATGAACATTTCAAGGAGGATTTAATGGCTAGATTTAAAGACAGGGGTTATCAAATGGGCAACATCCTCAAAGCCAGAAACTGGGTATCAACATTGGATAGGAGTGATCTTTTGAGGTACAAAGAGAAAAATCAAGGGAATGAATCAGTGATCCGTTTGTTAACCACTTATGGGAGAAATACCGATGTATTACTGAACAATGTCCAAAGACATTGGAACATTCTCTTAGCAGACAGTAGGCTTTCTGGGTTTATACAGGACAGATGCCTTTTTTCCTTTCAAAGAGGAAGAACTTTGGGTTCACATTTTAGTCATTTCAAACACAGCCCCAGGAACAATCAGGATTCTACAAAAAAGAACTTTGACTGGTGATCTGTGGGTCTTGTGGACACTGCACTCATTGTCAGAGGGTTACTAAATCTAAACTATTCACTAGTAAGAACATGGGTACTGTAAATGACATCAGGTTTTATGCCACTTGTGGTACCGATTGGGTAATCAATCTCGCGACATGCACCTGCTCAGCCTTTTATGAAGGGCAGTCTTCTAAACCCTTATGGTTACGAATATCTGAACACTGCAGTGACATTAGAACAAAAAAACCTAGTAATGCCCTTTATAAACATTCATTGACACATAGGAATGCAAATTGCAGACTTATTGTTATTGATAAGATCACGGGTAACAGGACTAATAAAGCTGGATGGTACTCAATACTAAACACCAAGGAAAAGAAGTGGATCATTAAGTTGGGTGGTTTATTTCCACCAGGTCTCAATGAGTACTTTTGAAAAACCAACGAGCTTTAATTTTGATGACAGGTTAAGTATAAAATAGAGCAATGGGGTTAATGTATTTGTATTTACACTGATGAAGGCTATGTGTTTTTTATAGCCGACACTGGTCTATTATTGCTCTTTGCTTTTATGTCATGATTTAACATGATTAAACATTGATTTGGTATAGTCTGCTGGCCTCCCATTTTGCTTCTGGATTTCATTGTTTTGGGGCCGTGCAGTTGCTGTATGTGCTGGGGCTGCTTTGCTTTACTTTTTCCAAAAAAGGATGAGCAATCGAAAGGGGTGTTGATAAAGGATGACTTAAAGGGCTCCGCAAAAGAACATAAGCGCATCCAGGAATGTCTCCTAAGAGCAATTCCTGTACCCGCTGCTCTGCCCGCTCCATCAGCTGCATACGAAAGCAAATGCATGGAGGAGTTTGTTAGGGAATCAAGGGTGGAGAGCTATGAATATATTTTATCTGAGACCCCTGCAGCTACTGAACCTTGTAGAGTATCTTCTAGCTCTTTCAGGAGATCTCTTTGCAATCTAGTGAAATGCAGAAGATAATGCAGCGACCTAAGAGCAAAAGACACTGAATTAAACATGTGCTTTCCATATCTGTCCATGACTCTCGAATCTTTATTTGGTGGATGGACCGAGGTTGAAGTTTCAGATAATTCTTTCTTGGTGGCCGCCACCACCATGGCATCAACAGGGCTCCCTTGGTGAGAAAAGCCTTGTCTTGTGGTGAGGTAATAAACTTATTGGGCCTCCTAGGGACAGGTTCCACTGTATCTGGAGACTTCCACACCTTTCAACAAATCAAGTCCATGAGCTCGTCAAAAGGCGAAGCACCCAAGAGGTGGAGGGCTGAGACCCGAAAGCCTTCAGATAGACTGACTTATCAGTAGGTTTGGTGGACTACCAGTCACCCCTCTGTTTGAGAATCTATAAGATGTCCGTGAAGGAGATATCTTCAGAGGGTGACCGTGGCGAACCTTCTGAATCATCCAAGTCAGTGTCTGAAGTGACAGACCCCTGAGGGGAGTCCAAATGCTTTCTCTTGCATAGCCTGTTCCGAGAGACCTCCTCAATGGGAGCTTCTGGTGAGGTCTCGGAAGAGCAGTGATTGCCCACTGTGGATTCCTGAGGCTCTGGGTCTCTACGTTTTTGTGGAATCTGTGATGATGAAGTAGACACTGGCACAATAGGGGGAGAAGCTGCTTGTCCTGATGAAGTGGTTGTCTGAGGGGGCAATGCTCTCTTCATGGCATCGAAGGCCCCTGGCTCAGATGCGAAGGAACTCCTGGATCCAAAGATACAGTCGATTCCCTCGGCACCAAGATGGTAGGCTCCGAGCCTGAGGTAGGAGCCGAACTCACCCAGGCGGAAGCCCCGAGAGGCAAAGTCAGACCCAAAAGGTCAGTTTGACTATCCTCCCCGGGCCCGACTGGAGAGTGTCGGCTCCTAGACTCTTTAGTCGGCACTGAAGCAGTCTGAGAAGTCAGATCCGAAAGTCCTGGAGCAGGTCTTGGTACCGACGGCTCCACTGTCATCAGTTCCGAGCACTCGAGCTCCGAAACCTCCATTTGGATCGGAGGAGGAACAGATATGGGGGGAGGAAGGTTAGATGGTTCCGAAGGCCGAGGGGTCAGCCCCGACAAAAGCTTGGCCAGCGCCAGCATCTGCAGAAGCTTCTGCACCACACGATCCACATCCATATCTGATAGGCATCTTAAGGACCGAGAGGACGGAACCGAAGAAGCTACAGATTGTAAAATTGGAGATTTCAAAATGGGAGATACCGTCTCCAATACCGGGGACTGGCTCCTCATAGTAATAACCATTGGCTCAGAGGTCAGTGGCGCCAATGTTGAATGACTGTCAAAATGACTTACTGGATGACGGAGATTTTGCTGGCTTCAATGATCCAGTAGTGGAAGAAGTTTTTAAGGTTTAGACAGCTTGGTATGAGCTGTATGACCTTGCTCTAATGATTCCTGAAAAGAAGATTTAATCAAGCCCCTGACAATCAACTTGTTCTTCCTTTCTTGTAATACTCTAGAACTAAAGGAGTGACATATAGAGCATGTTTCCTGTAAATGTAATGCCCCTAAACAATACACATTTCTGTCCACATTTAGGGCATTTCTTAAACCCTGACTTAAACTGTTTAGCCTCCATGTCTTTATCTTGAGACATCTTCACCCAATCACATAAACACACAGTAAAGAGCTCTCTAAGTTAAATGAGCTTATAACAAAAAAAAAAAATTAGCCTTCTAACTTAAACAGGCTATAATAAAAAAAATAGTAATAACACAATACTATGAGAGATTTAAATCTCTATATATTCACACAGACAGCTATCTATACCACTAACACCTGTCTTGCACAGTAACAATAAGATCTAGCTGCTATTTGCCTAAGCTATAGAATAAACACTCTGAACAACAACACTTTTAAACTACTATTTGAACTAACTACTGTCTCTTTATTAAAGGGAAACGGGGAGTTTAACAAAAGGCCTTCAAAGAGGCCATGAAGAACTACTAGAAAAAAGAGCACACTAGCAGAAACGCGAAGTGCTAAAGGCTATACAAATTATCAACTTACCTAACTAACCAAGTTCTAACTAACAATATAGTAATTTTAAAAATTTTAAGAGAAAAAAAAATCAAACTTTCACTGGCCAGAGCTGGTGAATCGCCAATCTGTTGCAGTGGTAAACGAGATCTAGGGGAAGCACCAGTGCATCACTGGAGGGGGAATAAGCCTCGAGCTGGTTGAAGACCTTTAGCTTTTGCATTTGGCCAAGTCGGAGCCAAGGATCAGCTCCGAACCCATCAGTGAGAATGAAGGGAACATAGAACAACTTCACATGGAATATTTAAGGCTGGGGATGTGGGGGTAAAAAAGCTTGTCCCCTAGGATCTGCAAAACTTATTTAACTCCTCTTCTGTCAATCATTCAACCCTCAGTTGAAGTGCTGTTGCTTGATCAACACATATCTGAGCTGACTGCTGCCAAATGTCCTCCAGAAAGAAATACTATATTACTGTAGTATGTCAGAAAGAAAAGTCAGCTTTGTAATATTTTTAGGAAGGTATGGGTGTTTATATGTGTATTATTAAAGTTTTCTGTCAGAGTTTTGAAATTACCTTATGCACTATAGAATGTGGCGCCTCCAGTACCATGTTTTATGGCACAGTGAGTAAAATGAACTCCTTTGTAGTATATTAATTTTCTCTAAATGACGTCACTGAAAAGTTCATTGAATGTAGTATTAGTGATGTCAGTGAAGGGTGTGTGCTTGGGTATGTCCACTGACCTGGATGTATGCACCAAAGTTCATGCACAAGGTCCCACCCATTAACATCTATGGACTTAAGCCCACACTAGTTCTCGAGTCAAGGGATGTAGTAGAATTATATGGCCATAGAAATAAAATGCTTTTATTAAGAAAGTGACCACATAATTTTGGGAAGATGAGGTAGAAAGTATATTGTGACAAGTTAGAGTGACGCAATGTATGTTCAACCGCGATGGAAGACTTTAAAGTTTTGAAGCCATGTGTGTTATGTCAGTCTTTGTTTTATTTCATGCTATCATTGCATATTACAAAATCACTGCAGTTTTGTTTGCAGAAAGCTCAGGGCTGAATACTTTGGTATATCAATATGTGCTGGTTTGTTATTTGTCCATATTGGCCTTCATTGTCTGATACTGAAAACATGCATCATCATAAGCTTAAAGTCCAAAAGGAAATAATAGTGGAAAAGTATAAATAAAATACATTTCTTTTATTTCCTACAACTAGTCACCATTATATTGAAAAATACACAGTGACCCCTACTGTGCTGTTCATTTTATGTAGCTATTCTAAATCACGGGCAAAATATTTGAAAACTGCCTAAAACTGTTGTTATTAAAATGTCTAGTTAAATCAGCTGAGAGCCATATTTTACAGCCATAACTGTTGCACCATTACATAGTAAAAGCGCCTTGTTAACCGTAAATACACTGCTATTACTGTCAGAGTTTGACAAAATGTTATATGAATTATAATTTAAGAAAGTATTCAGTTTAAACTGCCTGCCTAATTGTTATGTTAGACTGTGTGAGGTTTTCAGACTGGCACTCATATATGATGTCTCAGCTCATATTAGGCTACAGTACAAGATATTCCCATCACAAACTATACTTGAAAGCTGTAATATCTTGTTCTTTATTAAAGTTTTATCAAAATGTAATTTTCAAATTGCCATTGTCATCTTGATCTTAGAAATAGTACAAAATGTTTGTCTAAATAACAAACATTTTTTGTAAACGTAGGTAACTGCATCATTTTGAACGATTATAAGAAGATTGGGTAAAGAATGATAAAGTCTAATCCAAACTATAAACTATATAATAAAAGGTCAATTGTTCAGACAGTTGGCCAAGTCATTCACACTGATACACACACGTTTGCATTTTGAGTGATCAGTACTGTAATAATGCTTTCTTTTTCAAAGGAGGTCAAAGAAGTTGCTAAAGGTCATATAATGTATTGATTGTATAATAAAATGTTTGTTTCTATCTTAAATGCCCGAGTGTCATTTCTTATTACTGTGTTTCCCTGGCACCTTCAATGCCCAGGAAACAGACCAGAGGCAATCCCATAGTTTCATCTTTGCCTTAACTGAGGAAGTAATCCATTTAAATTTTTCTGCAGACAATCAGTGCTGCCTCTACTCACATAGCGTACTGTCCTAGAGTGTGTAGAATTAATGCTCAGAACAAGAACCTAAGTATGTTCTATATGCTCTGAGTTACTCAGAAAGCAAATACAGCAAATGGCATATACGTTACCCACAGTATCTAACTCCCTGCATACTGACCACCATACAATATGGCAGTAAACGGTGTGCTCTCATCTTTGGCAATATAATACCTCATACTCAGACACCTATTTTGTTTAATGGATAATAATGGTGTAATCAGTGGACAATGGAGGATCTCATTCAGAATGTCCTACACTTGGGTTGAGGCATGAGAACACTGAACCAGTATTTAGTTGGACAAGAATAATACATTTACCTTACTACAGAAACTAAGAATGACTGATTTTTCAAAAGGTGGCATAGTGGTGCAGAAACTAATGTTCATAAGGACTACTTATCAGAAATGGGGAACCTGTTGGTTTGAGTCCCAACAACTTAAAAAAATACAATGCAATTCAGACAGAAAAATGTGAAATTCACCATTACACCTTTCAAGCATTTTTGCATGGTGCTTTACTCCCACATTGAGGGGGGCTGTGCCTCAGACCCTTGCTACACACACACACACACACACACACACACACACACACACACACACACACACACACACACACACACACACACTCGTGCGCACCCGCATGCACATCACTAACTCTGAGACAGCTGTATCTCAGAAAAGTTAACAGCAATACTTTACTCCCTTGTGGACACTCTTGGGGATTCACACTCCTGATGATCACAGTTATGGCGCATACTGGCTTTTTAATAGGCAGCTATACTCGATACATTTCTTTGTTCCAATCAGAAGCTATGTACAGGTGCATGCCTACACCCCAGTTAGGGGGGCGCACATGTTAATTACACCTGCTGTCCCTGAGGAATGAGACAAGGCAACTACCACCACTAATCTGTTGTAGTCTCAGATGGAGATGTTGGATCAACAGCCAAAGCATCTAATGAGAAAAAGGAGTGTTTATCTGACATGTCCATCTCACACTTGAATAAGGTTTTCATGGCATACTTCTGAAACTAATATCTGCAGGCAGGAAAAAAGCTGCACAGTTTGTAGGATGTGTCTCAAGTGCCTTATTAGTCCTTTGTCTGGATTCTGTGTAAAGTTGAAAACAAGGAAGGCATGCATCCACAACAGGATGCTAAGCAGTGGTGTAGCAAAGGAAGCTCTGAATAACTAGATAATGTTTTTAAACAGAAACATGATTTTCAGAGTTCCTGCAATAGCACAAAGGTCTGTTAGCCTTGCTGCTATTTATAATTGTGACAAGCCTTGGGATGATCATAGTCTACAAAGTTACATGTCATAATCTTGTAGAAAGTCTTCCACGGCATAATCGTGAACCTGCAAGTGACCTAGCTTAACATGATACTAACCTCTGTGCATCTCACACAGCATGTACATGAAGAGACAAAAAATTAAAATACACAGCAGTAATCTTTCAAAGTCCTGTAAGGGTCACCAAGGATAGCTGATGCTTCATATCGTAACAGTCAGAATAAGTTCTCATTATGTAACCGTCAGCTTCAAAAACTACATCTGGTATGGCTAAACATATATTGGAACCTAAAGTTTGGCTGGTAATTACACACAGGTGTCAGGAAAGGTGTATAAAAGGAAGGTCTGTGTTGCCTGAGTGAGAAGACAGAGAAGAAAAAGAAGAGTCTGGAAGTTTATTAATGAATTGTCACCTATTGAGAAGGGAAATGGAAGCCTAGATCAATGGCTCTGGAGAAGAGATACTTTTCAAGGCTTGCTTGCTACAGAAGGAGACTTGGTCCCCATTTGCCTGGGAAAGACTAGAACCAGACACAGAACAGTTGTACAGGTAACTTACCATAATGGCAGATATTCAGATAGATGACTGCTGCAGTATTCTTCACAAATGAGATTTGCCTGCTGTGCGTCCAGCCAGTGTACAGAGCTTAGGCTCATTTCTTTTATTATATGCAACCTTAGCATTAGTGGATATGCTAGAATAAGGGGCACATATGGACATGCTCAAACTGAGTGTTTTCTTACCCCAAAGGAGTGAGGCTGAAGCATGCAGCACTATGTCAAGTCACAGAAAAGAATGAACAATAAGGAATAAGTAAGTGGGGAAGGATACATTACCCCGGCCACTGAAGCTGAAAGTAAAAGGGGGATGGAGGGATGGTATATGTACTGCAACAGTGATCTGTTTACATATATACTCTTATGCTGTTATCTACATCATAACTGTACTATGTTCTTCATAAGATCACTTTTTCTGTATTCTTCACAAATGAAATAATTCCCAAAGCATCATTCTTATCCCGAAGTTAGGGATCTGGCTTGCCAACGTCCCTTACCTACATTGTTCTAACATGCCAGAGACTGTTAACCTTGGAGATCTGCTGCGTATATGGGTGCGGCCTGGAGCTAGACTTACACCCTCTCCCCCGGATTTTCAAGGGCTAGTGAGAGGTCCCCTGATGCCGCTGGAACCATGACTCTTTCCAGGGGGCAGGTCCATCTCTTTACTCCTTTAATTTGCCTAACTAGAAATAAGGCAGATAATGGAGGATCCAGGGGCAAACAGGCTGAAACAGATGAGAGGTGCACCTTTAATTGTGTACACTCAGCCAAAATGCCCTCACTTGGGATGGGTACTATCCTTTGTTTTGGCAACAAAGAGAAAATCTTTGCATTTAGATAAATAAGATTTCCTAGTAGCATGTTTTCTTGCCTCCAAAAATGCATGTAACATCCTCAGAATAAAGGGAATCAAAAACCTATCACCCAAGAAGTTTCATTTAGGGGTTGAAGATTTTGGATGAACCAGTGATTTCCAGTCCTGTATAAACAAGTCCACTATGTGAGGTAGTTTGTAATTATTGCCCTTGGCTAATTGTGAGAGAAGGGAGAGCCAGTATTGGTGACCAAAAGCATCTGTGAAAGTTCCTTCCTTATCTTGATCAGAACTTTGGAAATAACAGGAAAGGGAAGTGAGTAAGCACAGAAACATCACTCACCAGGAAACTTAAAAGGGATCTGTCATCCACACCTGGTTGCATGATGTCTTGGAACAGAAGAGTTTTAGCTGTCTGCGGAGTTTGGAGGCAAACAGATCTGTTTGAGGTATTCTTTGTTTGTGGACTATTTGCAGGTAGACCTCTCAGTTTAACAGCCAGTCGTGAGGGTCTGTCCTGGATCTGCTCAGGGATTCTGCTACTGTATTCTGCTCTGAAGGAATGTATGGAAAATAAAGTTGTGTTGAATAGCTAAGTCTCATGCTATCATGGCCAATCTGCCTACTTGTCAACATCTCCCCCTCCTTTTTTATGTATATTCCACATCTGAAATCACTTACAAGGTGCTTGGAGTCCAAACTTGATTTAAATTACATTGTTAAGAGGCATAATTTCTTCAGGTCTGATATGTTTGTGCTTCTATTAAGGTTCTCAAATTCACTGTACCTTATGCTTTGGAGGAAGGCTCCCCAGCAAGGTCTGAAGGGTCTGTAACTATACTCAGACAAGGACTTGGAAGGGAGAAGGGAAATCCTACACTGGACAGAACTTGATTGGCCTATCAAAGCAGTGCCGTCTTTACACAGTGTGTCAGTGAAAATGTCTGACAAAGATGATGGGAGTGCTGGACCCATACTGTCTGTAGGTACTACTGCATGTTCCTTATGTGTAGTCTTGCATGAGGAATTATCAAAATGTATGAGACCATAAATCCCAGAGCCTTTAGAAATTCCATTGTTCATAGGTTCATAGGTTCATAGGTTCATACTAGGCTATCTGCCCGAGGGCATTTACAAGCCTAGCCCATAGTTTTGTGGCTTACGCCACCCCTTTAGTATGGGGAACTATACCCATTATTTTGCTGTGCCTCTGTTGAGCAGTGACACTGAGGTAATCCCTGGGGTATATCTGCGATCTCCCATCCATTGGTCAAGATTTCTCTTGAACAAGGCCAGCGAGGTGCTCTGCCTCACATATACCGGGATTTTATTCCACAGCATAGGAGTCTTTGGGTGATGAATCTATCCCTCCAGCATGTCCTATTAATAGCCGTGTTGAGGTTTAAGCCTCCCGCCCTTGTGGCTCTGACGGATCTAGATTTTTTGAGGTGAAGCATATTCATCAAATCTGGGTTTGACATGGCCTTGTATGTTAGGCAAAGGTCACCTCTGAGCAAGCGTGGCGACTGAATAGAGCTGGAGTTCTTTCAGTCGGGCAGCACAGGACAGATGTTTGAGACCCTTTATCCTTTTGGTGAGGAACTTTTGTGGCCTCTCCAGCTGCTGCAAGTGTCGGGTCAGATACATTCCGAATGGGGCATTGTACTCAATCATTGGTCTGATGAGTGATGAGTATAGGGAGACTATGACCTCCCTTGATCTAGATGAGAATCCCTTCATGATAAGGTGGGCAATGAAGAAGGTCTTCCTAACTACTTTAGCTACATGGGTGTCGAATGACAGACTACTATCAACCTGGGTCCCCAGGTCCCTGATAACTTCTTCTGTGCTCAGTGGATTGCCACCTATTTGGTAGCTAGGGGTAACCCTGTTTTTCCCGAAGGGTATGACTATGCATTTTTTGGCATTTAACTTTAGGCCATGGCTCTGGCACCAGTTATCCGTTTCTGTGAGACCCTTCTGAAGGATATCTGTGTCAGATGTGTTTTCTACTATGGTCGGCAGTTTGCAGTCATCTGCAAACTTTCTCAGCCATAACCCTCCTGTGTTTGCTTGTACTTCGGAAAAGTAGATGCCAAACAAGAGTGGGCCCAGGACTGAGCCCTGTGGTACACCACTTGTGACAGGCTTTGAGTCTGACATGGCGCCAGCAACTCTGACCCTGTGGGTTCTGTCACTCAGCCAGTTTGCAACCCATCTTGTGATGTATGGGTTAACATTTAAGCTGATGAGTTTTTCAA
Source organism: Protopterus annectens (assembly GCF_019279795.1). Classification (NCBI taxonomy): domain Eukaryota; kingdom Metazoa; phylum Chordata; order Ceratodontiformes; family Protopteridae; genus Protopterus; species Protopterus annectens. The sequence continues at coordinate 23,690,980 of NC_056725.1, forward strand.
TGATACCCGAGTGGGGTATTGTATCGAAGGCCTTTGCCAGATCGAGGTAGGCTGTATGGACTGCCTTTCCCTCATCAATGGCTTTGGTGACTGTTTCAAAAAGTCAACCAAGTTTAGAAGGCATGATCTGCCTTTGACAAAGCCAAACTGGGATGGATCCAAAGTCTGCAAATTCCCTATGTCTTTATTTATGAGGTCCATTATGATCCTCTCCATGGCTTTGCAGATAAGGCTTGTCAAGCTAATGGGCCGGTAATTTCCAGGGTCGGTGGAGGCACCGCCTTTGTGAAGTGGGACCACAGTTGCAGTGCGCCACTTCCTGGGTACGTATCCAGAGGTAAGACTATGATTAAACAGCTGTCCTAGCTGTGGGTTTAATTCCTCGTTGAGTTCGTGGAGCACACAGCCGGGGACACCATCAGGTCCCATGGATGCTGTGTTTTTTGCTTTGGAGAGAGCAGTTCTCACTTGGGCGTTGGAGATGTTTGGGGGGCTGCAATCGCTTGGTATAGATATCTCTCCTTTTGTTGTAGTAATTTGTTGTTTAGAAAGATTCAGGAAATAGAGATGACAGACCTGCATCGTTTTAGGTGGAATGAAGGCAGTAATTAAAGAAGTGATTAGGATGTATCTCAGGAAAACCTTAGTGTGGGATAGATGCAGGGATGACTTTTTTGAGGTTTGATGTGAAGTCTAGCTGATGAAGAAAATTCTTTGGAAACTCTTTCCAGCTTCCTGAATGAAAATACTTGAAACCAGACAATCATCCAGGTTAGGAAAATGTGGATGCCATGAAGCCTGCAGTAAGCAATTATTAGAGCAAGGCATTTGTTAAAACTCATGGAGTGGTCGAGATTACAAATGGCAAAGAAATAAACAGATACTATAAACCCAAAGACTAGAATCTTAAACAAGGTCTGTGATTCTTGTGAATGGGATATGAAGATAAGTATCTTTAAACTGCAAGGTGTCCGAAAGAGCTTATGGAGAGAGAGACAGACAGAGAGAAGAGGGAAGTCCCCAAATGATGTGGACATCCTACAGAAGGGCCTCGCTGAGACAGGCGCCTGGTGTCAGAGCCATGGCCTCAAGCTCAGTGCCAAAAAGTGCAGTATCATCCCCTTTGGTAAAAACTCAGTACCCATGAACTACCACATAGGCAGCAATCTACTTAACACCGAATGTGTGATAAGAGACCTTGGGACCAGGTGGAAAGTAGTCTCTCCTTTGATAGTCACATCACCACAGTAGTCAGGAAGTCCTTCTACATGGCACACCTCATCATAAAAGGGTTCTCATCCAGGAAAAAAGAGGTCATTCTTCCCCTCTACTCGACACTCATTAGACCCATTATAGAGTACAATGCCCCTTTTGGAATGTACCTCACAAGACATCTGCAGCAGCTGGAAAGGCCACAGAAGTACCTCACAAAGAGGATTACTGGCCTCAAACAAATGCCCTACACTGACCGCCTCAAAAAACGCCAGCTTTACTCTGTAGCATATCGCCTACTCTGAGATGATCTCTGCCTAACATATAAAGCTATGTCAAACCCAGAGCTGTTGGACATACTACACCTAAAGAAATCCCAATCCCTCCAAGCTACATGCTCTAGGGACCTAAACCTTGTCACCACAATAAACAGGACATGCTGGAGGGATAGATTCCTGTCCCAAATAATTCCCATACGCTGGAACATGATACCCATCTATGTCGAGCAAAGTTCTTCATTAGCACTCTTCAAGAAAAATCTTGATGAATGGATGGGAAATAGGAAGTACACCCCGGGGATCACTTCTGTGTCTCTGTTCGACAGTGGCACAGGAAAATAACTTTCTTGGGTGGTGTAAGCCAGGGAACCTTGTTGGCTAGGCTTATGTAGGTCCTTGGGCTGATAGCCTAGTACCTACCTATGAACCTAAGATGGAATATGGTTTGAAGGGTTAACATTCTGAATCTTGGAACCTCCATGAAGGTGTTTAATCTAGAGATCTCGAAAATTGGCCCCCAGGAGACATCTTTTCTGAATACCAGATAAGACAAAGCCTTGAACAAAAGCCTTTTACACATTAATCTACATGAACTAGTTCTATAACCCCCTGATGAAGCAAGTCTAAAATGGTTGGAAGAATAAGATGAAGTTGGTCTTTGGGTATCTGTGGAATTCCCATGGGTGTAGGGAAGGATATCCATTGGAGTCTGTAACCATTTTTATAATGTCTAGTACCCAAAAGTCCAATGTAATAGATTCCCATACAGGGAGGGCAAGGAAAGAGTTTATCTTCTATTTTCTGAGGTAGGCCAGGTTGGGAAGGGGAAAGGGGAGTGTGTAGACAGAGGTAATTATAAATTGTTTCTTGGATAATTTGATCCATTAACCACCCATCTTTTAATATCTTATTGCCATTTCTATTTTATACTGATCATTTCCAGATTTTTGTTGTATGGATTTAGATATTTTACAAAAAACTTGTCCAGGATTAACATAGTAATTCCATTGAAATTTAGGAACTGCGGAAAGGAGGAGTTGTTCAATATCATGCATTAGTTTCCCCTCTTTCATCCAGTTATTTTGAACCCTTCTGAAAATTACAAAACCGATTTTTATCTGAAGGTTCATTATAAAGTTGTGATTTAACATCTTCAGGACAAGAGAGTGTACTGTTAACCAAGTATAACCTCTTCATAACAGTACCAGCTAGCAGCTGCTCTAGAAGCAGCATCCACAGCATCATAACCACATTTAGCAGTGTGTTTAGCTACTGAGAAGTAGAAGTAAGTAAGGTTAGGAGATCAGATTTAAGCTTAAAATCCTGAAGTCAGTATCAGTGGCTCAACAAGCAGCACATGGGTGCTGGAAAATCAGAAGTCTGTAAATTCTATTCCCACTCCTGGTACTTGGTATAATTTTTCCAGTACTGATGCTGCACTGTGGGGGGGGCGGGGGTTGAACTCTTGAGTGTGCCTTCCTTTGGGTGAGATCTTAAATGAGGTCCTATCTGAGTTGGCAGTAGCTTAGGTGGATATAAAAGATCCCATAGCACATTTTGAAGAACGAGTGGGGGTTGCTTTATTGTATTTACACTTTTCCAATTTTTTTTCTTTTACACATTCATTATATTTACATATTGTGTCACACTATACTTTTTGTAAGACACCTAACATATATTCACTTTGCTAAATGTATTCCACAGCCTTTTCATCCCCACCTATTTTTATATCACTTATTGTTTCCTTAGCATCTTTTCTTTCATACAGCATTTCTTCATGCCTTCTTTTCCATAAATACCAAATAACATATTTTATCCCATTTTTCAATTTCTTTTTCAGTCCAGACCTTATATTTCCCATACAGCACCACTTTTCAATCATAAACATCTTCCAAAAACCTTCATTTATTCCCATTGCAAAAAAAGGATGTCTCCTCAATACTGCAGCCATTACACCTTCTTCTATCATTTGATATTTCATATTATTGTTCACCAACAGTTTATCCAACAATAAATGCCATAGAAAATCATTAGCTTAAATTGATTAAATCATATTTACCCTTTCCATATAGTTTTCTTATATTCACCCCTTCCCCTATTTTTACCCCAGGATTTTATACCATTCTTTAATTTACATTTGTACTTCACTCAAGTGCGCTAGCCGTTTAAAAGCATTTATAGCATTTACTGTCTGTTTTTCCTCTGTTTTCTGCAAAAAAGACAAAAACAAAAAAACAAAAAATCTTGTTTTCCCGCCTTACTGAACTAGAATAGTCCAGTCTTCAGAGTTTGCTGATCTCTGGGCTTTGTCTTGGTTCCTGTGCTATTCCATATCCTTATTTGGATAAAAGGAAGCTTCTTTGTTCACCAGTGGGAGTGGGGAGCACTGAGCAGCCTATTTGTCCCTAGAGGAGTGGTACCAGCCAGAAACTTGTAGTCTATTGGCCATTTTGGGTTAATTCCTAGCTCTTTTCAACCCCCTGCTATAAAGCCCACTTTAGCACGCTTTTTCACTTGTATTCAACTCAGCACAGCTCCTCGTGGTGTCCTGCAGAGTTCTACAAGCAGCAGAGAGCAAAAGAGTGACTTTTTCCTGATTTAAGTATTTTTTTCTGGCTTTTTGATTATTTACTGCTTAGCGACTGCATTTTCGCCTGTTTATACAGCTCTGCATTCTATTTAAACTGTTTTTATGTTGATTAACTGTTTTGCACTTTTAAAAAGTTATTTGTTGCTTAATTTTACCTGTAGGCTAACACATTCAAGTGTGCTAGCCGTTTAAAAGCATTTATAGCATTTACTGTCTGTTTTTCCTCTGTTTTCTGCAAAAAAAAAAAAAAAAAAAATATCTTGTTTTCCCGCCTTACTGAACTAGAATAGTCCAGTCTTCAGAGTTTGCTGATCTCTGGGCTTTGGCTTGGTTCCTGTGCTATTCCGTATCCTTATTTGGATAAAGGGAAGCTTCTTTGTTCACCAGTGGGAGTGGGGAACACTGAGCAGCCTATTTGTCCCTAGAGGAGTGGTTCCAGCCAGAAACCTGTAGTCTATTGGCCATTTTGGGTCAATTCCTAGCTCTTTTCAACCCCCTGCTATAAAGCCCGCTTTAGCGTGCTTTTGCGTGATTTAGCGCGGAGTTGCCCATAGAGCACCATCGGGCAGCGCCGGTTAAACAAGGTTAAACTATTTCTGGCTCCGTAAAGTCTGCTGTTCAATTTTTCCCTTAGAACTTCTCTACTTGCAATCTAAACAGTCTATTCTCTATCTCAAAAGCTCAGCACTTGCTCCTAAAGCATTTTTATATAGGTAAAGTACTTATATACTAAACAAAGTACTACATTAGCCTAGAATCCCTTGAGTACCCATTTCCCTATAGGTCCCTTCTGACTCAGTTACACAGCAAACTTTTTCACTTTTTCTAGCATGTCGAAGGGTCAGTTGCTAGCGTCCTCTCCTGTTCAGCTGGTGAATCTGGGCATCTTGAGGCAATGTTACAATTGCCTCATGTACACAGACAACCCATTCCTTCTCCCACAAAACACAAATACATGTGAGAGATGCAACTATATAGCCAAACTGGAGGCTGAGCTCTCTCAACTCAGGACTGGCAAGACCAGACAGGAGGAGAAGGAAACCACGCACACCACAAACCCAGTTTCACATAGAACTATCACAACTGCAAAACAAACACATAAACACACAAAGACATACTCGGAGGCACTGATCAAAAATCTACCAAAACTACAGAGGCCTCCAAAGCAGACACCCAAGCAACTGCCACCTCAAGACATAAGACATGCAACACAGTTCTCAAAGTCAGTGTGCTAAACAGTCACAGCCCTTAAGGCCCAACACAATGCCAGACACACTTGTTATAGGTGGCTCCATAGTCAGACACACTGACGTCCCACTCACCAGACTGAACAAGGAAAAGATCATAGTAAGCTGCCTGTCGGGCGCTAGAATCCGCCATATAACACAAGTCACTCCACAGCAAGTACAAGTATGACTCAGTCATTGTCCATGCCGGTGTGAACGACCTGAGATGTACCTCCCTGGACTACATGAAAAGAGACATAGAGGAGCTCTCAGATTATGTAGCCCAGGCTGGTATGACCCTGACCCTGAGCAGTATCCTACCCTCACCAAGAATGATGCCACAATACAGAGACAAAATGATCAGCTTTAATAATTGGCTTAATTACTGGTGTCATTCTAAGGGGATCCAATGTCTGTCAGCCACGCTGCTTCGCAAGGGACGGCTTGCACCTGTCACCCCTGGGCTTCCGGATATTGGTAAAGGCTCTTGCCACCCCCATAGTGCCTTTTTTAGGCAAGGCTCAAATGATAAACCTACCGCCCTAGAAAACAAAAATGGAAAAAAACTAAGGGTAATACTGCTCAATGCCAGAAGTCTAAACCTCAAGATGCACGCCCTCGAAGCCCTCCTTAGTATGGAGAACATTGATGTCTGTGCTGTGACTGAAACCTGGTTTCAAGGCTCCTGAGAGCACCCCAGCACTATCAGGTTATACCTCATATCATGCGTTCCGGCCCCAAAATCTGGACCGAACCACAAAAGGAGGGGGAGTATCCATATTCATAAAGGATACCCACACCTCCAGGTTAGTGGCAATGCACGAAGCATCGGAGACCATCCATGTGTAATTAACCATAGGTAAAACTGCCCTACAGTTTCTAGCATGCTACAGACCACCCTCTGAAACTCAGGAAACCCACACAGCCTTCCTGAAGACACTGGAGAGTATGAATGTCTCTCCAAACACCATCATATTGGGTGACTTCAACTACCCAAACATAGACTGGGAACATTACTCAAGCCCAAACACCCTAGCCCAAAGGTTCCTGGAGTTCATAAACTCAAATGCTATGGAACAACTAGTCACCATTCCCACAAGAGGAGAAAATATACTAGACCTGATCATCACAAACATGGGGACAAAATGCTCCACACTGGAAGTATATCCCTCATTGGTGAGATCAGACCATAAATTAATCTCACTGGAGATCCACATCCCGCCCCCAACCCCAGCAAAAAAGACCACAGTGAAGAACTTCTCAAAAGCAAACTTCACACTTCTTAAGACTGGAGTGGTATCCTTCAAGGCCCCGAGCCAGTGGAAACCACAACCCACGCTGCTGAAACCCTTACAAATGCCTTCTACGAGCACCTCCAGGAATGTATGGATCAAGCAATCCCTAATAAAATCAAGACCCTTTCCACCAAAGGCAGGCGCCCGGTCTGGTGGACCCCAGCCATAAACAAACTCTACAACAAGAGGAGAAAGCTACTACATGACAGAGCAAAATCCCTAAAAGGGAAGGCATCTCTGATCAATACTAGCAAAAAACTACGATCACTCATAAAATCATCCAAGGCCAGCTTTGAGAGAAAAATCGCTAAAGACACAAAAGACAATCATAAGGCCTTCTTTAGCTATGTTAAAAACCTGGGTGGAAACTCCCAGATATACTCAGAATTAATCCAAAATGATACAAAAATCACTGAACCCACAGACATTGCCAACATACTGGCAGACAGGTTCAGTGCAAATTTCTCCCCTCCCTCCCCCCCAAAAGGAGAAATATCTATCCCACCAGAGTCTAGCCTCCCAAACATCTCAGATGCCCAGGTGAGAGCTGCTCTCTCTAAAGCAAAAAACACAGCATCAATGGGACTGGACGGTGTCCCCGGCTGTGTGCTACACGGACTCAATGAGGAACTAAACCCACACATAAGGCTGCTGTTTAATCTTAGCCTTACTACAGGATACGTACCCAAAGAATGGCGTACGGCAACTGTGGTCCCACTCCACAAAGGCAGTGCTTCTACAGACCCTGGAAATTACCGCCCCATAAGCTTGACGAGCCTTGTCTGCAAAGCTATGGAGAGGATCATAATGGAACTCATAAATAAAGACATTGGGGACCTACAGACACTGGATCCTACCCAATTTGGCTTTGTCAAGGGCAGATCCTGCCTCTTGAACTTGGTTGACTTTTTCGAAACAGTCACTAAGGCCATTGATGAGGGTAAGGCAGGTTCACGCAGCCTACCTTGACCTAGCAAAAGCGTTCGACACAATACCCCACTCGGGCATCATAGAAAAGCTCACCAGCTTAGATGTAAACCCATATGTCACAAGATGGGTTGCAAACTGGCTCAAGGACAGAACCCACAGGGTTAGAGTTGCTGGTGCCATGTCAGACTCTAAGCCGGTCACGAGCGGTGTCCCACAGGGCTCAGTCCTGGGCCCCTCTTGTTCGGCATTTATTTTTCTGAAGTGCAGGCAAACATAGGGGATTGTGGCTGACAAAATTTGCAGATGACTGCAAACTAGGCACCATAATTGACACTCCATCAGACACAGACATCCTCCAGAGAGGTCTCATAGAAATGGATAACTGGTGCCAGAGCCATGGCCTTAAGCTAAATGCCAAAAATGTATAGTCGTACCCTTTGGGAAAAACAAGGTAACCCTAATTACCACATAGGTGGTAATCCATTAAACACGGAAGAAGTTATCAGGGACCTGGGGACCCAAGTTGACAGTAACCTCTCTTTTGACACTCACATTGCCAAAGTGGTTAGGAAGACCTTCTACATTGCCCACCTGATCATGAAGGGATTCACATCCAGATCAGGAGAGGTCATTGTACCCTGTACTCTTCACTTATCAGACCAATGATTGAGTACAACGCCCCATTCGAATGTACCTTACCCGACACCTGCAGCAGTTGGAAAGACCCCAAAAGTTCCTCACCAAAAGGATAAAGGGGCTCAAACATATGTCATCGCTGCCCGACTGAAGAAACTCCAGCTCTATTCAGTCGCATACCGTCTGCTCAGAGGTGATCTGTGCCTGACATACAAGGCCATGTCCAACCCGGAATTAATGGACATGCTCCACCTCAAAAAATCCAAATCCACCAGAGCCACGAGAGCAAGAGACTTAAACCTCAACACGGATATAAATAGGATGTGCTGGAGGGACAGATTCATCACCCAGAGACTCCCTACACTATAGAACAGAATCCCAGTCCATGTGAGGCAGAGCCCCTCACTGACTCTGTTCAAGAGAAATCTTGACGAGTGGATGGGAGATCGTAGGTTTACCCCAGGAATCATCTCTGTGTCACTGCTGGACAGAGGCACAGCAAACTAATGGGTATAGTATTCTCATCCTAAGGGGTGGTGAAAGCCACACACACACACTCTGGCTAGGCTTATAAATGCCCTAGGGCAGATAGCCTAGTATGAACCTATGAACCTATTTATATAAATTTCCATGCCTTTGTTTTTGTTTCATCTTCCTTTTCTTCTAAACTTTTTAGTTTCTCTTTTCTTTTTCTTACCTCCACCCATGTACATACCTTTATATTTTTCAAATAGTGAATTTCCTAGTGTCATCTTTTTCAGGCAGTTTTTGTTTTAGCACTCAGGACAGATTACTGATGCTAAGAAAGCAACCAGGTTTATTAAATTCAAGTCTCCCCTCCTCCTTTTTTACATTATAAACATCAGCATAAGTTGATATTAACATCTACAGTCCTCAAACTCTGATCTGCATGTCTATAACCTCATTCACTACCATCACAAACACTCTCTTCCTTGTCTTATCTTGTTTTCTATTCTACCCATATATTTACCATCACAGACACAGAAGAATGTTCATAAAGTGTCCTTTACCCTTATTTTCACTCCTACGTCATATTCTTTCAGAATGATTAACACTTCCCATAATTAGCACTGCCAAATGCATTAGCCGCATCAAACACTGCTATTCTTCCCCACCGCTATGTATCCAGCTACTTCTTTTGACATCAACATTTCATTTATTCTTCTCCCACACACCCCTTTATCTAGTCCTTCTTCATTCTTTTCTGAATCTTCTTCTTCTTTCAGCTTTTTCCCGGTTAGGGGTCGCCACAGCGGATCACCTTGTCCGCACATTGAATGGCAGTGGAGTTTTACGGTGTCGAGTTGCCAGCCCGGCGCCCAACCTTCCACAGAAGGCGCACTCACACGCACACCTAGGGCCAATTTAGAGTGTCCAATCCACCTGCAGCATGTCTTTGGGATGTGGGAGGAAACCGGAGCACCCGGAGGAAACCCACGCGACCACAGGGAGGACATGCAGACTCCGCACAGAAGGCACCCCAGCTGAGGATCGAACCGGAGAACCTCTTGCTGTGAGGCGGCAATGCTAACCACTGCACCACCGTGGCCGCCCTCTTCATTCTTTTCTGAATAATATTTATAAATATTTTTGTTAGTATTTTTCAATGAAATGATTTCAATGAAATTGATCTCCAGTTCCTTATTTCTTCCTTTCTATGTACATTTTTAACCACTTTACACATCTCTTATTTTATACCCTAGTTCATTTATTCATTCAATATTTCCTGGAAGAACATCCTTTGAAATATCTGACATTTCATTATAAAAAACATCTGTGCCTGGGGCAGATTCTTCTTTTAGGTTCATAGGTTCATACTAGGCTATTTGCCCTAGGGCATTTATAAGCCTAGCCAGAATGTGTTTGGCTTTCGCCACCCATTTTAAATTTATTTTGCTATGCCCTTTTTTGAGGTTAGTATACTGTGCCTCTGTCTAACAGTGACACAGAAGTGATTCCCGATCTCCCATCCACTCATCAAGATTCCTCTTGAAGAGAGTCAATGAGGGACTCTGCCTAACCTGGACTGGGATTTTATTCCAGAGTGAAGGGAGCCTCTGGGTTATGAATCTGTCCCTCCAGCATGTCCTATTTATTTCAGTGCTGAGGTTCAAGTCTCTTGAGCGCATAGCTCGATGGGATTTGGATTTTCTGAGGTGCAGCATGTCCATTAATTCCGGGTTGGACATAGCTTTATACATCAGGCACAGATCGCCTCTGAACAGGCGGTATGCCACTGAGTAGAGCTGGAGTTTCTTTAACCGGGCAGCATATGGCATCTGTTTGAGCCCTTTGATCCTCTTGGTGAGGTACTTTTGGGGTTTTTCCAGTTGCTGCAGGTGTCTGGTAAGGTACATCCCAAAAGGGGCATTGTACTCAATTATGGGCCTGATGAGGGATGAGTAAAGAGGCACGATGACCTCCCCTGATCTAGATGTGAATCCCTTCATGATTAGGTGGGCTATATAAAATGTTTTTCTAACCACTTTGGCCACGTGGTTGTCAAATGAGAGATTGCTATCAACTTGGGTCACCAGGTCCCTAATTACTTCTTCTGTACTTAATGGATTACCACCTATATGGTAATTTGTGGGCACTTTGTTTTTGCCAAAGGGGATGACTATACACTTTTTCGCATTTAGCTTGAGGCCATGGCTCTGGCACCAGTTGTCTGTTTCTATGAGGCCCTTTTGGAGGATGCTTGTGTCGGCTGGAGAGTCTATTATGGCGCCCAGTTTACAGTCATCTGCGAACTTGGTCAGCCACAGTCCTTCCGTGTTGGCCTGTACTCCGAGAAATATATACCGAACAAGAGAGGTCCCAGGACTGAGCCTTGTGGGACACCACTTGTAACTGGTTTGGAGTCTGCCATGGCTCCAGCAATTCTAACCATGTGGGTTCTGTCCTTGAGCCAGTTTGCAATCCATCTAGTGACATAGGGGTTTATATTTAAGCTGGTGAGCTTATCTATAATGCCCGAGTGGGGTATTGTATCGAAGGCTTTTGCAAGATCCAGGTAGGCTGTGTGGACCACCTTCCCCTTGTCAGTGGCCTTGTGACTGTTTCAAAGAAATCAACCAGGTTTAAGAGGCAGGATCTTCCCTTAACAAAGCTGAACTGGGTAGGATCCAGTGTCTGTAGGTCCCCAATATCTTTATTTATGAGGTCCATGATGATCCTTTCCATAGCTTTGCAGACAAAGCTAGTCAGGCTTATGGGGGCGATAGTTTCCAGGATCCGTTGAGGCACCACCTTTGTGGAGAGGGACCACTGTTGCTGTATGCCACTCTTTGGGCACATATCCTGTAGTAAGGCTGAGATTGAACAGTAGTTTTATGTTTGGGTTTAGCTCTTCTTGGAGTTCATGTAGGATGCAGCCCGGGACACCATCTGGTCCCATTGATGCTGTGTTTTTTGCTTTGGAGAGGGCGGCTCTTACCTGAGCATCTGAGATGTCAGGGGGGCAGCACTCTGCTGGGATAGATATTTGCCCTTTTGTTGGGGAGGGGGGGGGGGAAGTTTGCGCTGAACCTGTCAGCTAGGATGTTGGCAATGTCTGTGGGTTCAGTGTATTTTTTGTCATTTTGGACTAATTCTGAGCATATCTGGGAATTACTACCCAGGTTCCTAACATAACTAAAGAATGCCTTGTGATTATCCTTAGTGTCCTGTGCAATTTTTTTCTCGAAGCTGGTCTTACCTTTATAGTATCATCTCTTTCCTCTTGATTCCATTTCACGTCTTCTTCCTCCTCCTTTTTCATCTTCTTCACTTCCCATATAACCCTTGTTATAGTTTCCGTACATATTCTGTACACACTTTTCAATTATATTCATAATTTATTCTTGTTTTTATCTTAACTGTCTTTTTCACCACATTACATTCATTTTTTTCTTAGTATAGCTCAATTTCTTACCTAAAATTAGTAAACTTTTCTGCCTTTCAAATACTTGTCTAAATATCATTCTTTCTGTTTTTTTCTTTTATATGTGTATGTAATTCCTTTCCATCTTCTTCAAGGCTCCCCCATTTCTACACTATTCTTTTACACATTTCTATTTGTTTATTATGTCCCCTTTTCTTTCTTCCATCTTACTTTCTCTCTGTCTATTTTAAGTATATATTTTTTAAAAAAATATTTGTTCATACACCATCCACCACTTTGCCAAACTTCCATAAAATGGCTTCTTTGTCAAATGAAGTCCCCTTCATTTTAAGACATTCATTTCCTGCAATTATTCCTGTAAAATTCATTAACAATTTTCCTTATTTTATTACATTTTCATTCTCTCCTATTATTGCCCAGAGAGTCCTATGATCTGAAAACTTTGCTTCTCTAATTCCATCTTATTTCAGTATGGAGAAAATCGATGTATGTGCAGTAACAGAAACCTGGTTTAAGGCTCCAGAGAGCACCCCAGCACTACTAGGCTACAACTCATACCATATATTTCAGCCAAAGAACCTGAACCGAAAGACAAAAGGCGGGGGCGTATCCACATTCATCAAGGATATCCACACCTCCAGGTTAGTGGCACAGCACAATGCTTCAGAGATCATCCACGTGCAACTAACAATGGGCAAAACTGCAATTCAAATTGTAGTTTGCTGCAGATCACCCACCATGTCCCAGGACCCCCATTCCGCGTTTCTGGAAACACTGGGAAACATAAAGGTCCTACCAAACACGCTAATATTGGGTGATTTCAATTACCCAAACATTAAGTGGGAGAACTACTCAAGTACTAACGCTCTTGCCCAACATTTCCTAGAATTTATAAACTCAAACGCCCTGGTTCAACTGGTCAACACTCCCACCAAAGGTGACAACATATTGGACCTGGTCATCACCAACATGGGCGACTGGTGTTCCACAACGAAGGTCAACTCCTTGCCGGTTAGATCTGATCATAAACAAATCACTTTGGATATCCACATTCCGCCCCCACCCCCGGACAAAGAAACCACCGTGGAAAACTTTTCAAAAGCAAACTTCACATTACTTAAGACTGAGGTAGAAAGTTTCAAAGCCCCCATACTGAAGGATAATGCTGTCCAAGCTGCAAAATCCTTTACTAATGCATTCTACGGGCGCCTACAAGAATGCATGGATCGTGCCATCCCAAGCAAAATCAAGACTCACTCATCCAAGAAAAGGAAACCAGTCTGGTGGACTCCTGCCATAAACAAGCTGTACAATAGAAGGAGGAAACTAGTACAGAAAAGAGTAAAATCCCAAGAAGGGAAGACATCCCTAATCAGTATCAGCAAGAAATTATAATCCCTCATAAAATCATCCAAGGCGAGCTTCGAAAGAAAAATTGCCAAGGACTCCAAAGATAACCACAAGGCATTCTTTAGCTATGTCAAAAATCTAAGTGGCAATGCTCAGATCTGCTCAGAGTTAGTGCTCAGAGTTAGTGCAGAATGGCACAAAATACACTGAACCGACTGATATCGCCAACATCCTGGCAGACAGGTTCAGTGCAAACTTCACCCCGCTCACCCTCAAAAAGGCCCATAACCATACCAGACGTATGTAGAGTCCCTGAAATCACAGACATTCAGGTTAAAACAGCTCTCTCCAAAGGCAAAAACACAGCATCAATGGGACCGGACGGTGTCCCAGGCTGCATCCTACACGAGCTCAAAGACGAACTAACCCCTCACCTAAACACGTGGACGTGCTGGAGGGATAGATTCCTGTCCCAGAGACTTCCCATGCTTTGGAACAAGATTCCAATCTACATTAGGCAGAGCTCCTCACTAACACTCTTCAAAAGAAACCTTGATGAGTGGATGGGAAACAGAAAGTTTACCCCGAGGATCACTTCAATGGCTCTGCTGGACAGAGGCACAGGGAATTAATCTAAGGGGGCGGCGAAAGCCAACACATTCTGGCTAGGCTTATAAATGCCTTCAGGCAAATAGCCTAGCACCTACCTATGAACCTATATGTCTCAAACTCCACCCTTTTTCTCTTTGATCTGTACATTTTATATCAAACAAACAAATTACCTCTGCATCATTTTTTCACTCCATTCCAACACCACCATTCTTCTAACATCCCTTTTCATGGTATTCACATTCAGTGATGCTATGCTAATATTAACATCTACCCTCTTTGTTTTAGTTAATTTTTAGCCTCCTTTTTCTTCTTGTTATTCTTCTCCTATAGAACCTTCCATCTTTTTTTCTGACTCAGAACTCTCATCTTTCTCTTCATTCTCTGTATCGAATACTCTAAACCTATTTTCCATTGCCATATGCTTTTCTTTTTTATTAACTTATTTTTGGACTTTATCTAGAATCTTCTTTTCTTCCACTTTTTTTTTTCTAAAGTCACCTCCCCTAAAGTCAACATTGACCTCCTCCAAACCAAAATAAATAAAACTTCATATGTTCAGGATTGCCAACAGTATATCTATACAGAGTATTGTTATTATTCATTGTATAAAATTTTGGTCCAAAATGTGCTCACTAAATTTGAGTGGCCATTCCTATACAGAATCCCTCACAATAGGCACATAAGAAAATGTAAACCATGCCTGTGGTATCACAAATATTCTTGCTACTGGAATAAGACTTTTTGTATAAACTTGTTTTCTAAAATATATCTGCAGACCTTGCAAGTACCACATTTGTATATACCTGGCTCTTTTTTGTACACTATGTTATTCTTGTGGTGTCCTTGTGCTGTAAAATATATTTTAAATTATAATTATTTTTATACCATTTTGGTCACTTCCCCATTACTTTAAACACATTTTGATTTCCTTGAATAATTTTACAGTTCTCATTCATAAGCTCACATATCTCTCCAGCATCTACTGACATCATCACTTTAAAAGCTTTATGTCTACAAATCTTCATACTGTTTTGTATCCCACTAAAAATATTTGGTGGATAAAAAATATATTTACGTATGCCATAATCTGCTGTGTTTATAAGGACCATATAAGAATAATCCCTCCACAAAAAACTTAATACTTCTATATACCTCAAATAAAAATTGATCATACTTACTGGTTAATCTCAAGCCTCTAATAAAGTGACCCACTAGTTTATTCCTTTTCATAAACTAAGATTGGGAAAATAATTAACAGCTGTATCTCCATAGTACAATTTACTTTTAAAAGTTTTTATCCACATTCATAGATATATTTACAGCTAAAACTTTTGATATCTGTATAAGCTTCAACTAATATAAATTCTAAGAAAGTGATTGATATATTAAGTTGTTTCAAAAACATACCTCCCTCTAAAGTTGTGCCATTCCAAATGAAAAATAAATCATCCAGAACTCCTATATTCACTTTACTATATAATGTTTTTTTTGGTAAAATTTCAGTTTCCCACCACCCCATAAAATATTAGCATAAGAAAGTGCCACAGTTGCCCCATAGCTACATCTCTAACTTTCTGATTGTAGTCCCTTTTGAGTATAAAAATTTGTTCAATGCAAAGTCTAATAATATGTTCACAGTATTTATTTTATTGTTGGATGACATTATATTTGCAGTCAAAAAGAGTTCAAAAAGTACATATCATCATCCATAAGAATGGATAAGAACAGTGACTTGACATCAGCTGTAAATAACACAGTTTTATCACCACTAATATATATAAATATACTGAACTTGTCCAAATATTTTCAGGAATCCTTTATATAAGTAGGTAAGTTCTGTACTACTGGATTCAAATGTGCACCTAACGAAATAGAAACTCCTTCCATATCAGAGGTTGCTGTGGACACTGTAGGTCTAAAAGAAGGTTGGGTCTTTGTGCATTTTTTGAATACCAAACAAGGCTCCTATTCTAGGATTAGAATTTTACATATAGTTGTATTCATGAGATTGCAAACACCTTTGTTGTGAATGGTCTAACAACACATTCCTAATATAATTATATTTTCTGTATATTTCACATAGTGTTATTGGTGTCTATGCTATGCAATTTTTTTCATAGCTTCAATATAATCTTTTTTATACCTTATTACCAATACACCTCCTTGTCTGCCTTCATACATCTCAAATCTCTATTTTCTTTCATGTTTTTAACCCTTCCTTCTCTTCAATAAACAAGTTATAAAACCTGTGTTGTGGTCTGCGTCTACAATTTCCTCTTCACAGATGTCTTGAAAAGTCTGTAAAGTTGAAGTCAGTGAAAGATGAAATGCAGATGGTTTACATAAATTAATATTAGTTAACTTGACATTATTTTTCAAAAAAAGTGATGTTCAACTTACATAAAGTCTAATTTGTTTTAAAATTTCTGACATATTTGCTCTTATTTCTGGAACAAACGTTACCCCTTTAATAAGAGCACTTAACTGACTTATATGAAATTTTTGTTTATCAAATTTAAAATTTGTGTTTCTCTTTTAATTGATTCAAAAATATTTTGCTTCATTGATCTCTTCTTGTCCCTCTTCCACATCCTTTGTTTCCTCTGTAAGATCCCCGATGGCACAATGGATTAGTTTGATCGTCTTTCCAGTGGTTATTTTGTCATACCCTAAATTGTTTTTGGCTGTTCTTTCTCCACCAAATAGACTGAATGAATTAATGGTAGAAACTCTGCCTTATCTTCTAAAAAACTTTGCTGCACTATGTCACAGATGCGTTACCATATGATGAAACCACTTTCCTTTATTTGTAGGGAGAGAGTAGGGCATAAATCTTCTAGTGCTGCAAGATTTGTTTATATTTTTCACTGTTTTCCTATTATGATTATCTTAATTTATTTGTCAGCTGCTGTGAAAACTGCTTCATAATTGATAATATGGCATTTAAAAGTGAAACTATCTCTAGCTTATTTATCCAACTTAGATAGTTCCTCCCCCAACACCTTTATTTTACTTTCATTATGTTTAGCCAGGATTTTCATCAACTGCAACCCGCAATTTTTGAAAAATTATTTCAGCTCACAGTAAAAAGTCATCGGCCATTTAAAAAGTCTTAGGACCTTTCAGAACCATATTTAAATTGTGGCATTTAAACATGGTTCCATTTTTTTGGATTTATTTTTAAATGTGGACAGCATAGTTCTAACATCTATGTTCGTCTTTACCAACAACAGATTTAGATGAACTTACAACAGTGTTGTAGAAAGGATTGTATGGGGTTTTGAAAAAATGTATCCAAACCTTATTTATCTATTTATTGCTTATATTCTGTAGTGCTATCATGAGCAGGTGGAACAAAATTTTCCAAACCATTTTTTATTACCAGTAGAGGAAGTGCTGTGGGAACAGCTGTAACATCTAAATCTTCAGCTGAGGGATCCATGAAAAGCATCTAAATTTCTTCCATGATTTGTAAACCTCTGAGTAAATGAAACCATGGAATTGTATAAGACACCCAAGGCTTCTAAAATCACTTTAATGAAATCTGAGTGACTGACTCGAAATAACTGAATTGGTTCCCATATTAATCTGAGCCCCTTTGTTAGGCTCTATAATCTCTGATACAAAGCATTGCAACAGTGAAAATATGCAATAAAACAACACCATAAACATTCTTGGCACCAAGAACAAACACATTTAGATCCAAAGGCACCAAAGACAACTAAAAACAAAATTTATTTAGTATTTTCATCCTTTGTACTTTGACTTCTTCAGAATGATCAAATTATTCACAAGTACAAACTTTGTACATTTATAAACCTTTTGATTGGCTGAAACAGTCAGCTGATTTATAATAATCTAAACATGTCCCTAAATAATTATAAAAAAAAGTTTGTAAATGAATAAAAAATTAAATACATTGTTCACATACAAATCATTTATTTTTTTAGTCTGATTTAAAAAAAAAATCTAAAAAAAAAATAAAAAAAGAAAATTAACTATTAGGTGTAAATGGTATTAGTATAAAAAGATTTGTATTTGTCTGTAGTTATCCTAACACTTTCTTTCTTCCACTTTATTCCACTTTGTTTCTAAAGTGACTTTCCCTAAAGTCAACACTGACCTTCTCCAAACCAAATAAATAAATAGAACTTCACATGTTCAGGATGGTCAACAATGTGTCTGTATAGTCCATTGTTATTTTTTATTTCAGTATTATATTGGTGTTCCAAAATGCACTTACTAAATTTACAAGTGGTCATTCCTATATAGAGTCCCTCATAATAGGCACACAGGGCAATGTAAACCATATCTATAGTATCACAAGTAACCCTGCTATTTGAATAAGACTTTTTGTCTATTAGTAAACATACAAACTTGCCTTCCAAAATATATCTGAAGGCTTTGCATGTACCATATTTGTATGTACCTAGATCTTTGCATGCATAGAGAATTCTTATTGTGGTGTCCTTCTGTTGTAAAATATGTTGCAAATTATAATTACTTTTATATACCATTTTTTATTGTTCACCCAGAATTTTAAACACATCTTCATTCCCTTGAATGATTTTCCAATTCCTGTTTATAATCTTGCATATCAAAGCAGCATCTACTGACATCCTCACATTAAACGTTTTATCTCTATATATCATATCCCATTAAAAAGAATAGGTGGATAAAAAAAAATTCTATTATTTGATGGCATAGTTTGCTGTGCTCATAAAGTCCCTATAAGAATGACCCATCTCTAAAAATAACTTAGTCCTATCTGCATAACATAATTCATCATCCTTACTGGTTAATCTCAAGGCTGTAATAAATTCATCCTTTGGTATATTCTTTTTCATAACCTGAGAATGATTGCTAGTATTGTGCAGATAATTAACTGCTGCATCCTTAGGGTGCATTTTACTTTTAAAAGTTCTATTATCCAGATTCATAGAGATGTTTGCATCCAAACATTAAATAACTGGAGCAAGCCTTCCTACAATATCTGCAGCCCCTAGTTTTGCTCTTTAAAATTAAACAGTAGTTGCAATCCACTAGAAACAATTACAAATATAGATTCAGGCTTGGTAAGTTTGCTGACTGTGCATCTTTGACTGCATGTCTTAAAATACAGTATAGCCCATTGAAAAATATGGGCAATACTGGAGACCTCTTCTTCTTCCTTTGGCTGTTCCCATTAGGAGTCACCACAGCGGATCATCCGTTTCCATTTCTTCCTGTCCTCTGCATCTTGCTGTGTCACACCAACCACCTGCATGTCCTCTGTCACCACATCCATAAAACCTTATCTTAGGCCTTCCTCTTTTCCTCTTACCTGGCAGCTCCATTCTTTTCATACTTTTCCCAATACACCCAGCATCCCTCCTCGGCACATGTCCAAACCAACCCAATCTAGCTTCCCTGGCTTTGTCTCCAAACTGTCCAACCTGAGCCGACCTTCTAATGTACTGATTCCTAATCCTGTCCATCCTTGTCACATCCAATGCAAATCTTAACATCTTTAACTCTGCCACATCCAGGTCTGACTCCTGCCTTTTTGTCAATGCCACCATCTCCAACCCATGTAACATAGCTGGCCTCACTACTTTCTAGTAGACCTTCTGTTTCACTCTAACTGGAACCGTCTGTCACAAATCACCCCTGGCACTCTTCTCCATCCACTCTACCCTGCCTGTACTCTCTTCTTCACCTGTCTTCCACACTCACCATTACTCTGAACTGTTGATCCCAAGTATTTAAACTCATCCACTTTCATCAACTCTGCTCCCTGCATCCTCACCGATCCTCTATCCTCCCTCTCATTCACACACATGTATTCTGTCTTAGTCCTGCTGCCCTTCATTCCTCTCCTCTCTAGAGCATATCTCCACGTCTCCAAGGTCTCCTCAACCTGTTCCCTACTCGCACTACAGATCACAATGTTATCTGTAAACATCATAGTCCACAGGGGACTCCTGTCTGATCTCGTCTGTCAAACTGGCCATCACCACTGGAAATAAGAAAGGGCTCAGAGCAGATCCTTGATGTAATCCCACCTCCACCTTAAACGCATCCATCACTCCACAGCAGACCTCACCACTGTCACACTACCCTCGTACATATCCTGTACCACTCTTGCATATTTCTCTCCCATTCCTGACTTCCTCATAGAATACCACAACTCCTATCTAGGCACCCTATCATATGCTTTCTCTAAGTCCACAAAGACACAATGCAACTCCTTCTGACCTACTCTATACTTCTCCATCAACACTTTCAGGGCAAACATTGCATCTGTAGTGCTCTTTCCTGGTATGAAACCATACTGCTGCTCACTAATCATCACCATCCTTCTTAACCTAGCTTCCACTACTCTTTCCCATAACTTCATGCTGTGACTAATCAGTTTAATCCCTCTGTAGTTACTACAGCTCTGCACATCACCCTTATTCTTAAAAATCTGTACCAAAACACTTTTTCTCCACTTCTTGGGCATCCTTTCACTTTCAAAGATTTTATTAAACAATCTGGTTAAAAACTCCACTGCCATTTCTCTTAAACTCCTCCATGCTTCCACAGGTGTGTCCTCTGGACCAACAGCCTTTCCATTCTTCATCCTCTTTATAGATGTCCTTACTTCCTCCTTGCTAATCTGTTGCACTTCCTGATTCACTATCCCCACATCACACAACCTTCTCTTTCTCTCTCTCTCACTCTCTCTCACATTCTCTTCATTCATCAGCCCCTCAAAGTACTCTTTCCATCTGTTCAACACACTCTCCTCGCTTGCGAGTATGTTTCCCTCATTATCCTTTATCACCCTTACCTGCTGCACATCTTTACTAGCTCGGTCCCTCTGTCTAGCCAATCAGTACAGGTCCTTTTCTCCCTCCTTAGTGTCCAGCCTTTCATACAACTCTCCATACGTCTTATCCTTAGCCTTCGCCACCTCTCTCTTTGCTATGTGCCTCATCTCCTTATACTCCTGTCTACTTTCTTCATCTCTTTGACTATCCCACTTCTTCTTTGCTGACCTCTTTCTCTGTATACTCTCCTGTACTTCCTCGTTCCACCACCAGTTCTTCTTTTTCCTCTTTTCTCTGTCCAGATGTCACACCAAGCACCTTTCTAGCCATCTCCCTTACTAGCACTGCTGTAGTTACCCAGCAATTCAGTAACTCTTCACTGCCACCCAGTGCCTGTCTTAACTCTTCCCTGAACTCCAGCTCATAAATCACCCTTTTTCAATTTCCACCATTTGATTTTGGCACTGCCCTCACACTCCTCCTCCTCTTCTTGATCACCAGTGTCATTCTACAGATCACCATTCTATGCTGCCTAACTACACTTTCCCCACCACCACTTTACAGTCTCCAATCTCCTTCAAATTGGCCCTCCTGTATAGGATATAATGCACCTGTGTGCATCTCCCTCCACTCTTGTATGTCACCCTATGCTCCTCCCTCTTGTTAAAATACATATTCACCACAGCCATGTCCATCCTTTTCACAAAATCCACTACCGTCTGACCTTCTACATTCCTCTCCTTAACACCATACCTACCCATCACTTCCTCATCTCCTCTGTTCGCTTCACCAACATGCCCATTGAAATCTGCTCCAATCACCACTCTCTCACCCTTGGGTACACTCACCACCATTTCATCAACCCTCAATCCAAAAATGTTCTTTTTCATCCATCGCACACCCAACTTGCGGAGCATATGCACTAATAACATTCATCATTACATCATCAGTTTCCAGCTACATAAACATCACTCTATCCGACACTCTTTTCACCTCTAAAACACTCTTGGCATACTGTTCCTTCAGGATAACCCTAACCCATTTCTCCTCCCATCCACACCATGATAGAACAATTTGAACCCACCTCTGATACACCTGGCCTTGCTCTCCTTCCAGCTGGTCTCTTGCACACACAATATATCAACCTTCCTTCTCTCCATCATATCAGCTAGCTCTCTCCCTGTACCAGTCATGCTGCCAACATTCAAACTTCCTACCCTCACTACCACACTCCCAACCTTCCTCATCTCTTCCTGCCTTTGGGCATGCCTTCCCACTCTTCTCCTTTGGCCAACAGTAGCCCAGTTTCCGCCAGCAACCTGTTGGCCAACAGTACTGGTGGTGGTCGTTGTTAACCCGGGTCTCGACCAATCCGGTATGGAAATCTGTATTGTCCGCATATGTCATTTGGCAAAAGTTTTACATGAATGTGCTTCCTGACATAACCCTCTCCATTTATCCGGAGTTGGGAGTGGCACGAAGAAATGCACTGGCCTTAAACCTAATAATATTAATAACAGGAAATGTACTCACAATGTATTTGCAACCCAAACATCTGCCACATGGTGTAGTACCTATGAATTGAATATGTCTTATTAACCTTTCTGTTGGTCTACTAAATTTAGTTTGAACTAACATATATTTGAGACTAGTCCCTCTCTTATAAGAAAATGTTACTTTCTGTTCTGCCAAACCATTCAACTCTTGATACTTTGATAAAAATTGCTAATAATGCTTTATAATATATTTAACTGTCTCACTAAGTATATCAAATGATAGAACTACAACATTTTTTTTATTAATATCTTTATATGTCCTTATATTATCTCTTGGTAGTCTGATAACCTCATTACTGCATATCCTGTATCTCACACTTCTGACTGTTCATGCTATTTGTTCTTAATAGTTCTTTTTCAAAATCTTCATCATTATTACAAATCCTAGATATCCTTAAAAATTCACCAAAAGATAGAGATTTTAACGTATGAGTTGGATGACAACTATTGCCTGACATAAATTGGTTTACCACATCAAATTTTCTATGTAACTTGGTGACAACCCCTTTTCCAGAAATGCCTTTTACCACTATATCTAAAAAAGGAATTTCTGTGCCCCACTGTAAACCATCAAATTTGAGGTCAAATCTATTTTCATGCAAATCCACCAGAAATTTGGGTGTTGCCTTTGAGACTGTGGAAGTATGTGAGACTGTGGAAGTATGTGAAGAAGGCCTTGTGATTGCCCTTAGTAGATGTGGCCAATTTAGATTCAAAGTTAGCCTTAGAGGATTTCACCAGTGACCTTATTTGCTTGTTCAGACAAAGGAGAGATTGCTTCCAACTTGACACCTGCTCCTTCTTGGTCCTGGACAGCAATTGTTTCCTTTTATTATTGAGTCTGTTTATTGCTGCTGTCCACCAGACAGGTTTACTCTTCCTTGAGGAAGATGATTTGGCCCTGTCAGGTATTGCTGAGTCCATGCAGCTCTATAGGTGCTCATATAGTTTTTTGGTGTAGGCTTGGACATTAGTGCTTGATTCAACTAAGGGGATGGTGGCTGTGAAGCTGCTTATACCTGCTCTCAGGAGGTTGCAGTCTGCTTTGGAAAAGTTTTTTTGTTTGACTCTGGCGGGGGGGGGGGGCATCAGGGGAGATGGTGACTTCGAAAGTGATTGCTTTATGGTCTGATTTTACCAAGGAGGATGACATTGTAGGGGTGCTACAGTAGCTACTCATTTTGGGTTAGTACCAGGTCCAGGATATTTTCACTTCTTGTGGGGGTGTCAACCAGCTAATCCAATGTTTTGGCATTGATGAAGTCGAGGAATCTCTGGACATTCATGTTTGAGCTAGAATAGGTCTTCCACTCTATGGTTGGGTAGTTAAAGTTGCCCAGGATCAGGGTAGAGGGTTGAATCTTGATGGATTCAAGTAAGCCCAGATAGGTGGAATGGGCCTTCTGAGTCATGGTTGGGGCTCTGTAGCTAGCTATGATTTGAATAGATGTTTTTGTCAACAGTTAACTGCATATGGAGTGTCTCCTGTGCTTCATACTGTTTGACCAGCCTGGAGATGTGCATGTCTTTGATAAATATTAAAACTCCACCTCCTTTGGCTTTGTAGTCCTCTGTTTGAGGTCTGAAAGTATGGTAGGGCAAGTAAGTCTGCTAAGCCTGGGGTGCTCTCTGCAGCTTTAAACCAAGTTTTAGTGACTGCACAAATGTCAGCATTTACCAGGGTGATGAATGCTTGCAATGCGTGCAGTTTCATGTTAAGACTACTAACGTTTAGCAGCATGACCTTTAAATTTCATTTAGAAGAATTTTTCACATTGGTAATTTTGTCCTCATGACCTTGCCTAAAAAAGGCACTATGCGGGAGGCAAGAGCCTTTGCCAGAAGTCTGAAGCCGAGGGGAGAAAGATGAAGGCCATCTCTGGCAAAGCATCGTTATCTGTCAATCATGTCCTCTCAGGCTGCAGGTATTGGATCCCCTTGGAATGACACCAGAAACTAAGCCAATTGTTAAAGTCAATAATTTTCTGTTTGTATTGAGGCATCATTCTGTGTGATGGTAGGATGCTGCTTAAGGCTAGGGACATACCTGCCTGGGGCACATATTCAGTGAGCTCAATCATGTCTCTCTTCATATAGTCCAGAGAAGTATGCCTCAAGTCATTCACACCAACATGGACTTTGATAGAGTCATAACAGTAGCTGTTGTTGAGACACTTAAGTGCGTGAGTGATATGGCAGATTCTAGCACCTGACAAGAAACTTACCGTGACTTTCCCCTTGTCTAGCCTGGTGAGGGGCACATCTGTGTGTCTCACGATAGAGTCTCCTATGACTAGTATGTTGGGTTTGTGGCTGGGCCTTGGAGACTGTGAGACACAGGCATGTGTACTATGTGTGGTGCTTGGTCCGGTGGGTTGTGATGTGCGTGTGCTTTTGCCTCAGAGGTCTCTCTTGTTTAGGTATGTTTTTGTTGAGGACCTCCACATATGTAGGAATGTACTATACAGGTGTGGGTGGTGTTAGAGATGTGGTGTTTATGCAGACAACCTTCTCAGTGCCAGGTGTACTGGCTTGTGATTGAGATAGCAAGGATTCTAGGTTCTTAATGTAATTGCATCTCTCACGTATTGTGTTCCTAGGTGGTAGAAGAGGAGGTTTGTCTATGTTCATGAGGCAGTTGCTACACTGTCTCAGGATACCCATCTCAACCAGACTATCAGGAGAAACCACAGGAGGTATACACAGCCAAATAAGTGGCTATAACTTGTGGGCACATCTATGTCTGTGTGTGTTTGTGTGTATATCTGTATGTGTGCATGCTGGGGTGTACATACCTGATTTTGATTTATATTTTTGGTATGCTCATCATAACATGTATGGCTCTCTGGCACATTATTGAAGATTGCAGTCGCAGAATAATGACAACTAGTGAAAAAAGAACATGTATTCCACAAGACAATATAATTAGTTTAATAAAAATATTTTTAGTGCTTTAGTCCCAAGAGAAGAACTTCAGAAATGGCAAGCCAAGAAACATAACACATTATATAATTTCAAATGAATAAAACCAAATAATGGATTAACATGGCAGGAAAGTCATACTACCATTTAAAGACAAGTAACAGGAATAAATTTGCATTAAGGCTGGGAAATATGTCACTAGCTAATAACATTAGCCAATGCAGTTCTCTTGATAAAAATAAATATTCCCCAGTCATCCCCTTATACATCAGTAAAGACCCTTTCCAAAATTAAAAAAAAATGTATACTTCTTGAAATCTTGACATGCAATAGAATGCCTGTAAAGTGTATTGTTGACATCACCTGTGAGGAAATTGAGTTTCAGACAACGTATCTTTCAGAAAACGTATGCCAACACAAAACCTTTAACTCTAGCAAGTTCCTAAGTATATAAGAGCAATATTTGAAATCTGTTCCTGATTTTTGGGCCTTTGTCTCCCATTATTTTGGCTTTATCCCTGACTCCTCTTCTAAGAGATTGAGAGCTATGGTGTGTTGTGTGCATCTGTCAGCAACAAGGTAAACTATATTACTGTGACTTTTATTTCTGCATTTATCCGTTCATCTGATAAGACATCTGAGGTGTACTTAGTGAATTAAGTGACTGTGTGGGTGGTATGGATTGCACTGTATGTGCCTGACAACGATGAGCTAAAATGCATTTCTTTGACTATTATGCATTTATTTATTCATTCGTATGATCACATCCAGGCATCAGATGTATACACAGTCAATAAAGTGTGCTTGATAAGTATAAGTATATATGTGTATGTATATTATATGGAATGCACTGTGTACATCTGACAACAACAAGCTAAATGTATTGTGGTTATTATGCATTATATTTGGTCATCACAATCCGGCATCTGAGATGTATGCAGTCAGTAAAATATTGTGTTTCGTGGTCACATCTGTGTTTGTTTGTGTGAGGGTTATACTAGGTTTCACTCTATGCTTCTGGTGGTAGTGAACCAGGATATATTATTGTGTAAGTTATGTAAAAAAATAAGTTAAACTATATTATTAAAAAGTAAAAGAAAACCCAGCCAAGCTAGATTTTCCACTGTGTGATTCCTTAAGGCCTCTTGTATTAGCGGTAACATGGGATCTGCAAATGACCCCTTCAGGACATCAGATGTTTTACCTATATGGCAG
Source organism: Protopterus annectens (assembly GCF_019279795.1). NCBI lineage: Eukaryota > Metazoa > Chordata > Ceratodontiformes > Protopteridae > Protopterus > Protopterus annectens. Next base: position 23,717,503 of record NC_056725.1, read on the forward strand.
TTCTGAACGCCCATGACTTTTTCCATTTTAAGTATTTTATGGATAAATTCAGGCCAATAAAGCCAAATCCCACTAGCTGTGGACATGGATGTTTCAGCCTTCTTATGTCATCATCAGCACAGCATAAGTGGACTGTTTGGCTAACATTTAGAAACACAGGGTTGTCGTACCCAGCTGATGTCTATAACCATTAGGGTGCCTGCAACATATTTCAACTAACAAACTAAAACAATCAGTAAAAACTAAAAGAAAAACCCAGCCAAGCTAGATTTTCCAGTGTGTGGATCCTTAAAACCTCTTGTATTAGAGGTAACATGGGATGTATACAAATGACCCCTTAACGACATCCGGTGTTTCAGCTATATGGCAGTTCTGAATGCCTGCAGCTAATGGGGTTTGGCTTTAAAAGTAGGGTAGAAATAAAATTGAATATGCGAAAGAACTATTAAGATTTTTAGAAGGGTTGAGGCTGGCAAATGTTGAAGCATTGCAGAATAAGAAGAATCTGACAAAGCAATAATAGCAGGAACTGCAGATTGCAAAATTGACAATAAGGGAGTATTTGGATAATACTCCTAAATTTAGAAAGGTTAATGTTAAGAAAGTATTTTTGATAGCCACTCCAGGGCACAAAAACTTTTAGCACTTAGACAACAGAAAGCAAAAAGGGTTGTCGCCTGTGACAAGGAAAATAACTAGTGTTCCTATAGAGATATTAGTGAAATTTCAGAAATTCTTCTGAAAATCTGCCTGAAGTAGAAGGATGTGGCAATCTAAGGATTGGTATTCCCTAATAGAATGGGTTAAGTAGGAGAATATATGAAGGGTCGAAGGCAAGAATTAAGGTGGGAAGGTTTCTCTCTGCAAAGCTGTGTTTGAACAGTGGCACCAGTTAAGGGTTTCCTCTTTCCCCTTTATTTGCTTCATATTTAGCACGTTTTCAAAGAAAATAAGAGAATCAGAAATTCAAGGGTAAAAAGTGTGTTAATTAAGAAACTTTATCTTTATTTGGAGATGGCATTATCTTGTAATTTATACACCCAGAAAAGAACATTTCAGTGTTGTGGAACATTTTGAAACAGTTTCAGGTCTTTTCAGGGATATAAAATTAATGGAGATTAAAATAAAGACTATAACAGTAAAATGTGTACCCACACATAAAATTGTTCAGTAAGACCCATATTTATGGAGACATAATAGTAAATATTTAGGTTTCTGGATTAAAGAAGGAATATTAAAAAGGAAAACCGCTGTTAAACAAATGGATAATTAGTATAGCATATAAATATTGCAATATAAGAATCAGGCAATGGAAATTTTTATTTATTTATTTTTTATTTATTTACATTTGTTGACCGGGCTAGTCTAACTGGATACATGTCCATTTTCAGTAGAGGCCCGGGGAGAAAACCTCCAAGTATAGGCAAAAATATCATCAACAATATTAATATGAAATACAAAATATTAAGCTGCATACTATAGTGCAGATAATAACCATAATTGAGAGAAAGAGAGAATAAAAGTGTACAGAGATGATTTGGTGAGGAGAGAGCTAACATAATATATAGAATAATATAGAATATTAGAGGGGAAATACACAATGAGCAGCAATTTCTAACACTCTTAAGAATAAGGGAAAAAAAGAATAGTGAAATATTTTTTTTTTTTTTTTTTTTTTTTACAGAGGAATAGATAGAGGTTAGCTTAATTGTGAGAACAGGCAGGCAACATAGTTCAGTAGTGTAGGACAGAGAAAGGTTTGAGCGATATACTACAGTAGAGAAGTGAAACAAAAGGACAGCAGGAGTGGATAATCAGTCAGGGTTAGTACAGGGACACAACCAGTGAGTTTTAAGATGTTCTTTGAGATGATTTTTAAAAAGATGTGTGGAGGAGAGAGAAGACAGTTCACTTGGTAGCAGGTTCCAGGCTTTTCCCACTGTGTTTGTGAAAAGTGAGTCCCCAGCTTTGTTGTTAGATTTAATAGTGCAGACTAGGAGCCTATTGGCTGAGCGAACAGTTGTAAGGTTTTTGTATGGGGTAGTCAGATTAGTGAGGATAGGGGTATTATTCAAGTGGTGAAGTATCTTTTGGGTTATAGTAAGTTGGTGACAGAGTAGCTGGTGCTGCAGTTCTAGCCATCCCAATTGTTTGAGGCTGAGACAGTGGTGAGTTCTGAAAGGTTTACCAGTGGCAAATCTGGCTATGTTATTATAGCTAGTTGCAAGTTTTTTAAGGTTGTTTTTAGAAAGATTGGTATAAATGGCAGAAGCATAGTACAGGGTAGAGATCAGGTGGGTCTGGGAAATAGTGGTTCTAGCTGTTGGGGTCAGAAATGGTTTAATTCTATACAGGGAACCTAGTTTTTTGTTGACAGATTTTATGGTAGTGTTAATATGATCGTCATAGGTGAGGTTGTTATCTATGGTGATCCCCAGGAGACGGGTTGTAGTATCAGGGGATATGGTGGTTCCAATGTTAGAGGTTATTGTAAAGTGAATTTGTGGTGATTTTTGAGTAGGTGCAAAGAGTAATAATTTTGTTTTTTGGGGTTCAGGAGGAGACAGTGTTGCATGAAACAATTTTCCACAGTCTGAAAAAACGATTGTGTGAGGGTCTGGAGTAAAGTTGAGGTTCTAGCTGAGCATTTTAAAGTTGAATCATCAGCATATTGTATGCAGGTGGCTTGAGGAATTTTGGTATTTAGTTCATTAATAAACATAGAAAAGAGAAGAGGGCCTAGGATTGAGCCTTGAGGTACTCCAGTGTTTACAGGGAGGGGAGTTGAGAGCTTATTATTCCAAAGGACTGCTTGCTGTCAGTTGTTTAAATAAGATTTAAACCATAGTAATGCCTGTGTGTCTAGTGAATGGGCTTGTAGTATCTCAAGGAGCAAACAATGGTGGACCATATCAAAGGCTTTTGAAAGGTCGATAAATAGAGCAGAAGAAAGAGAGTTATTGTTACGATTTTTGTTTATACAGTCAGAAAAGTATAGCAGGGCAGTTGTAGTGCTGTGGAATGGTCTAAAGCCATGTTGGCAGTTAGCAAGTAAGTTGTTGCGGAGGAGGTGATCAAGAAGTTGTTGGTGAATACATTTTTCCATTATTTTAGCTATTGGAGAGAGTAGGGCGATTGGTCTAAAGTTGGAAGTATCAGTTGATGTCCCACCTTTATGTAGTGGGATGATATGAGAGACCTTCCATATAAAAGGAATTTTACTTTCTAAGATAGTTCTATAAGTATGGAAATAGGGTAGGCGATGGCTTTGGTTGCAATTTGCAGGTATTTTGCTGGTAGACTGTCAGCAGCAGGGGTGCATGGCTTGAGTTTTTGGAGGAGGTTACAAATGGATGTAGGTACTGGTTGAATGTGAAATGGAAGAACCGGGTTTGTTGAGGTATTAGGTGGGAGGGTACTATTGGGTGGTAGAGTATTAGCTAGAGATTGGATGGTTTCTGTAAAGTAGCTGTTAAAGGAATCTGCAATTAGCTTAGGATTATTATGGGTGATACCTGATGGGGTAGGAGTCTTGGAGTGCCCTGGCTGAAGTAGTTTGTTCATAGCTGACCAGAACTTTTGTGGTTTTTGTTTGTGGGTGTGTTGGAGTTGGAGGTAAAAGTTTATTTTGTCTAGCAGAATTTCCTTTTTGGTGGCATTTCTTAATTGTTTAAAGTAGAGGTGATCAGATGGGCTTTTAGAGGTTCGCCACTTGGCCCAGATTTTATTTCTTAGAAGGATTTTTTGCTTAGTTTGTTTTGTGAGCCATGGGGCAGGTTTGGCCTTTATACGGGAAGTGTGAATGGGGGCATGGTAGTCGAGGATTTGAAGGAATTTAGTATTAAAGTAGGTGACTGCTTTGTCAAGTTGAAGATGGAGCAGTGGTGACCAGTCACACGCATTCAGTTCTGATTGGAAGTTATGAGGCTGAAAATTCTTTTTGGAATGGGAGGTTTTGAAAAAAGTAGCATTAGGACTATGAGGTTTTTGTTTAATTATATAGGTGAGAGCATGGTCACTGATGTCATCTGGAAGGGTTCCTGGCTTATAAGTTGTGGGGTGACTGTTTATGAGAATCCAGTCTAGGGTGCTTTCTTTACTATTTAGTTTGTGGGTTCTAGTGGGGGTGGTTATCATCTGAGAGAAACCATAAAGATTTATGTGGTTAATGGGATTGGCGGAGTTACAGGTAGCCCAGTCGATGTTAAAGTCACCTAACACAATTGTTTCTTGTGGTAGTTGAATAGATAGGTTACTAAGTATATTTTCAAGGGTGTTGATATTGTTTCCGGGGGGAAGATATGAACAGATTATATAGATGGATTTATGGTTATTGATTTGAAGCTTAGTTGTAAGGGTTTCTGCAATGGAATTAGTGGGAAGTGGTACATTGAAGAGAGAAACTTGGAGTTCAGATTTGTAGAACATGGCTACTCCCCCACCTTTTTTGGTAGTGCGGTCACATCTTAGGATGTTATAACCTGGGGGTGAAATTTCATGGTCCTTGGTTAAGGGTTTTAGCCAAGTTTCTGCAATATAGAGGATATCAAATTTATGTACAGCTAGGAGTGCATGTAGGTGGAATATTTTATTGTTAATGCTACAGATGTTAAGGTGAGCTGTCAGGAGAGAGTTAGATGAACTTGTTGGGGTATAGGTGGTGTGGGGTTTCTGGTTAGGTGGGTCACTGGGGAGTCTAGTATTGGGGCCAGGGTTAGGATGGATATCACCATCTAATAGGGGATGTTGTTGAGGCTTTTGTAGTAGTTTTATGATTTTATGGTAGTTGGTCGGGGGTTTCTTGTCATGGAAGTAAGTGATATGGGTAGATCTATGGTACTTTGGAAGTATATAGCTAGCAGTTGAAGTTATGTTAATGTGGGTGAGGGAATTTATTTGTGATAGTGGTTGAGTTTGTTGGTGGGGGTGGTGATGTTCAGGCAGAGAATAATGTTCAAAAAAGGTTAGTGAGAATGCTAGAGTTAGGGAAGAAAAGATTATGAGGATAGAATGGAAATCCAGTTTGCAAAGGAGGATATCTATACAGCTCCCAAGTATGCAACAAAGTCCAAAAGGTTTAGTATTTTTGCTTCAAAGTGTTTGCATAGATATTTTTATACCCTAAGCAAAGATAAGAGTGTTTCCTTATGTAGATAGCAAATGGTGGAGGTGTGACGAGAAAGAGAGGGTTAACTGGCAACGTGTTTGAGAGTATAATGAGTTGTCAGGTGTTATAAATTCCCTGCAGAGTACTTTGTAAGAAATGTTGGGAGAGGAAATTGTTGTTACTAAGAAAATATTTTGAGATTGGACACAGGATCTGAAATTCCTACGCATATTAGGGCCTTAAGTTTAATGCTTTTGGCGGCCAAAAAACTTTTGTTAGAAAATAGAAATCAGAATCTAAACCAACTGTAATTGCAGTATTGAATATTGTAAAGGGGATAAAAGAATTTGAGGTGGGATCTTTAGAAAAAGTAAAGAGCAAATTAAATAGAAACAAATGGAATTTGTGGGAAGAATAGATGCAGAATAATGTTCAGGAGGAAGAGAGAGGTTTAAGGAAAAGCAGAAATCATGCAATTTATGTAATGTTAAAGTGAATAATAATTGCTAAAAAGAAAACGTATGTGGATTCTGCATGAAAATAATGAAATGGATAATGAATGCCCTTGTGTTTTCTGTTAATATATGTGTACCAATGTCATTGTGTAAATTGTGATTTAATAAAGAAGTTTAAAAAAAGAGTTCATTTGAGGTGATTAGGTCATAATGGTGCTTAATGTTTAGAGTGATGCAAACCAAGCTCTTTTTAATTCAATTTCTGGATAAACTGCAGTATAAATATTACAAGAAAGCAAGTTACTTGTATTCTAGTGACAAAGTTTAGTTGCAGCATAAGTGCTAGATCTGATAATATTTTGGTTGGTTACTTTTAGGTGGGATGTACAGATCAAATACAGGGACAAGAAGGGTAAAGAACTGGCTAAAGGGTATCAGCTAGTGTGCTGATGTTCTTCGTGTTTCACTGTTGCAGTCATTACATTTGGGTAATCCTGCTGGCAGGTTGCCCTCAGTCGGCCTGAATTCCAAAGTCCTGGGTACTGCATCGGCCGCTGTTGCCCCTTCCCTGACATCAGGTCGTCAGGGGTATAAAAGATGCGGCCGACGCCATTTTCTTTAGTCTTTCTTGCCGCACGGTGTCCTCAAAGCAGAAGCAGTTCGCAAGTGCCGGTCGGCTGACTCCTGAGATTTTCGTGTCTGAGTTTCAGATCCAAAGTCTTCAATAAAGCTAAGTACCCCGTTGGGGAAACTTTTTTCTTGCTCAAGACCGATGTCAGAAAAAGTTAATAATTGTATTTCTTGTGGAAAGCAAATACCTCATAAGGACTTTCATTCTTATTGTATTCCTTGCCTAGGCCCTGATCACAATGTTGCTGGTTGTCAGTTTTGTGCTAGATTTAACCAATGTACTATTAAGCTTCGGTATGATTTTGCTTTAAACTATGTTGGACACTGGTTTAATTATCCAGAAATGTCATTGGATAGCCATCCGACTACCGGAGGTCACAAAAAACGCAAAGAAAAGGAGAGAGATAGACAACCAAGGCCCAAAACCGATGACGAAGCTTCTCCTAAGCCAGTCACCAGTTCGCTTAAACAGAAAATGTTATTAAACTCTGAATTTGCAGAAAACAAGGAAATGCAGGATTTATTGCATGCAGCTGAACAAGTTGGAAAACATACTTTGCAATGTGGTTTTGATTCTTTGGAGGCCTCCTGGAGTGCTGCAGTTACGGGTTCTGTAATTAGGAGGCATGCTTGGTTAAAGGAACAACATCTGCCTGATCATATCAAAGTGAAATTATTAGATGCACCTTTACAGTGTGATACTTTATTTGGTGTTAAGGCAGAGGAGGTGTTAAAGAAAATGGAGGACAAAGCTAAATCTATGCAAACTGTCAAAGATTTTTTACAAGTACAGCCATCTAGGTTTAGTAGACACTGGCCTACAAAGAATTGGTCCTTTCCTGTGTCAGACAGACCTCAAAGGGGCAGATCCAGATGCCCTAGAGGCAGATCCCAGGCGCAAGGTTCCTACAGGTCAAAGCAATGGGGTGCTTCTACCTCCTAAGTTGGAGAAGACAAATCACAACCATAAAGGAAACAGTCCCAATGACTTCCCCCTGCTTGCACCAAGCACTTATCTCCTGACAGCACCTTAGGGGGAAAATTAGCACTTTTTTCTCAAAATTGGCACATTATAACCCAGGACAAGTGGGTTCTAAATATCGTGTCACAAGGGTACAAGTTCCACTTCCATACCCTGCCAAAGGCAAACGGCTGGCCAGATCTGCCAAAAAATCAATGGGCATTGGCACAAAAACAAATCTCATCCCTCATGGACATGAGGGCCATTCAACAAGTACCAGAGCAAGAGCAGGGACAAGGATTTTACTCAAGACTGTTCTTGGTACCCAGAAAGAACAAGACCTGGAGACTACTACTGGACCTATCTATTCTGAACACATTCCTGGATATACCAAAATTCAAGATGATGACTTTGCAGCAGCTTCTGCCCATGCTGGGCAAGAACGCTTGGCTGGTGACTCTAGACCTAAAAGAGGCATAACTGCGTGTCCCAATCAGACAAATATGCAGAAGATACCTCAGATTCAAGGCTGGCTCAATGCATTACCAATTCTCTGCACTGCCCTTTGGCTTATCTACTGCGCCCAGGGTCTTAACAAAGTGCCTGGCACCAGTAATTGCATTCTGCAGACAAAGAGGAATACAAATATATCCTTACTTGGATGACTGTCTAATTCAAGCAGAGAACAAGGAAATTCCTCTACAGCATCTGGCGTTTGTGAAAAGACTTCTAACATGCCTAGGGTACACAGTCAATGAAAAGAAATCAAAACTAGTACCCTCTCAAGAGATAATATTCCTGGGTGCAAGCTTAAATACAACTGCCCAGATGGGCTTATCTCACGCCAGACAAACAAAGGCAACTGCCTACCTGTTTCAAAATGTTGGCAACAAAGGCCCAGTTATCTGCAAGAAAAATTCTGCAGGCTTTGGGCTTCAATGGCATCCTGCATCCTACTAATTCCATATGCAAGACTGCATATGAGGAAGCTTCAATAGTACCTAAAAAGTGTTTGAACTCAACATTGCCACAGCCTGGAAACAATGATTACTCTCATTCCCTGCCTACAACAGGAGTTTTGATGGTGGGCAAAGGCTTGTCACCAAAACAAGGGACAGCCATTCACATTACCCCCAGCCAGGCAGACACTAACAACGGATGCATCAGATTATGCCTGGGGGGCCCCACATGGCAGGAGGATGCATTCAGGGCACATGGTCCTCAACCCAAATGCATCTACATATCAATCAAAAAGAGATGCTAGCTGTTCAGAATGCCCTGACAGCCTTCAAGGACCTGCTTCATCCGGGACAACTACTGATAAAGTCAACTATGTCTTGGAAAAACTCACCCCGCCTCCTTTTGAGCCAGCTGCTACTGCCGATATAAAGTTTTTATCTTGGAAAACAGCTCTGCTCCTAGCAATAACTTCTGCAAGACGAGTTTCAGAGCTACAGGCACTCATGGCTGTGGAACCTTTTATTATTTTTTATCCAGACAGGGTCTCTCTGAGGACAAGCCCAACATTTATGCCTAAGGTGATGTCCAGTGTGGCTCTTAGCCAAACTATTCATCTGCCAACTTTTTATCCAAATCCACAGAACAAGGGGGAGAGAATTCTGCATTCTTTGGACATACACAGACAGTTTAGATTCTACCTGGACAGAACCAAAGTTTTCAGAAAGACAGAGCAATTACTAGTGGCATATGCTGCAGGATCACAAGGAAAGGCTATCTCAAAGCAGACTATTTCAAAGTGGATAGGCCACTGCATTCGTTTCTGCTACTTAAACCATGGCAGGCCAGTGCCTAAGGGCATTAGGCTACATTCCACCAGAGCTGCAGCCACTTCAGCAGCCTTTCTCAGGGGAGTACCAACCAAGGACATTTTAGAGGCTGCTACTTGGAGTTCAGTGCACACCTTTACAAAACACTATCATCTGCCACTCTACTCTAAATCCAGGGCAGGCTTTGCCACTGCAGTTCTGCATGGCCTCATAGTGGCTCCTAATGCTGTTTAGCTCCAGCCTCCCATCCATAGCTTTGGGACTCTACCCAAATGTAATGACTGCAACAGTGAAACATGAAGAACATAGTGCAGTTGTGTACACTTACTATAAATGTAGATGTTCGAGTGTATTCACTGTTGCAGTCCAGGTTACCCACCCACCATCCCCCTTTCTTCTGATGGAACCTGTCTTTCCTTTTCTGATTTATACAACCTATGTGGTGTATTTGCTTGTAGATGAAGGTAAAGTTTATATTGGTGCATGTATTTATATATATATATAAATTCTGGCTACCCTTTTAGGGGGCACCTGACATCTGGGGCAAGAAAAACTAAAGAAAATGGCGTCAGCCGCATCTTTTATACCCCTGATGACCTGACATCAGGGAAGGGGCGACAGCGACTGACGCAGGACCCAACTGAGGGCAACCTGCCAGCAGGATTACCCAAATGTAATGACTGTAACAGTGAATACACTTGAACATCTACATTTATGGTAAGTGTACACAACTGTACTTTGCCAGATGTGGGCAAGTTTTTGCTAAGAGAGCAGTCTTTATTATTATTATTTGGTCATTCTTGTTAATTCCTTCACAGAGGTTTTGAGGACTGGTGAAGTGTTCGTTTTGTGCTTTCATTACTGTTGTGCTTTAGCAGCTTTTATTAGTTTACCGCTAATGGAGTGATTCTAGTCCTGCGACTGCTTTCATTTTCCCATAAGGATTACTTAAGATGTAATTACTGATGTTAAATAAGTGTTCATCTGGATACTCCTCTTTTCCCTCCTCATGATTTCTTCAGGAAAAAAAACTGTAGTTTTGTAGGGGAAGAATACTATTTAACAGATTTTGTGGAGTATAGTTAGTACCTGTTTAGGAGACTGTAGTATATTAGTTAGGATAGGTCGTTTAAGAGGGGAATTTTATAATGTCTGCTGAATGACCTGAGAGATTAATTTGCTTTGTAACTGCTGATGAATGACATGAGCATGATAGTTAGCTGCGTGGTTTGATTGGCAGTCTTCACTGAGGGCAGTCTATGACATGCATAGTAGGAGTCTTCCTATGATCCAGTCAGTCATTACCACTATAAAGGTTTGTCCTGATAGGCTATGTAAGGTTCCAATAAAATATCTCTCGGGGGGGACTACCTGTTCAAGGCTCACGATAAAATCAAGAAAAAAAAAATAGTTCCCGACAATAAAATTTTATAAAGATAATAAATACAACCTTTCATATACAAATGCTTTTTCAAGTAATTCAAAAACTCCAAAATATGCTCCTTTTATAAAACAACCAAATTAAACTAAAAGACACATGATCAATGTTGTAAACTCCTTTGCTTTAAAATAGGTTTAAGGGGACAGGACAGTAATGAATCCTGTTCCTTTCAAACTATTTTAAAGCAATGGAGATGTAGTGTAGCTGTATGCAAACTGTACAGATGAAATATACAACCCTCTGGAAAAGAAGTATATGCGTATTTATCATGCATGGTATGGCAAATGCAGAGATATGTGGCACATCCACTGTAGTGCGATCTTGGAGTTTGTATATTTAGTTAGGGGGTGGGAGGAGGTCAAAGCCCCCCCTTGGGTGGGTTTGATATGCTCTGGTGGCTTTCTTTTCACTTGGTGATGACGTGTCTCCTTTCCTGGAGTAAAACTCTGGTGATATGAACGTTCGAAAAAAATCAGTTTTCAGCAAAGTCTTCTTGTCTTTTTGCAGTTTTGTGAAGTGAGTTTTAAATAATAACAGGTAAACCCATGTATGTGTGTATATAGATAGATAGATAGATAGATATAGATCTACTTTGATTCACTGAAAACTCATGTCGCTGAATTTCAAAACACTCGCACGAAATCGCTGAAAGCTCATATCACTGAAAACTCATTTCATTAAATCACATTTCACTGAATGTAAGTACTTTTGGGCAAATAAAACATATATGCCCTTTCCCCCACTGTAGTACGATCCTGGAGTTAGTATATATAGTTGGGGGGCAAAGCCCCCCACATTGGGGAGTGTGGATGGAGTAGCCCCCCACCTACTTTTGGTTTTATATTGTTAGCTTTCAGTGAAATGAGATTCATAAATATAAAATCTAAGTAGGTGGGGGTCTATGCCCCCAACACCCCCATGTGGGGGCTGTGCCCCCATACCCCCCTAATTATATATACTAACTCCAGGATCACACTACAATGGGGAAAGGTCATGTACATTTTATTTGCCCATCAGTACTTACTTTTCAGTGAAATGGGATTCAGTAAAATAAGTTTTCAGTGATTTGAGCTTTTAGTGATTTTTTTGAGGGTGAATTGAAATTCAGTGAAATGAGTTTTCAGTGAATCAAAGTAGACCCATATATATATATATATATATATATATATATATATATATATATATATATATATATATATATATATATATATAGTTTACTATCGAAATCTAGAAGTGTCTTCAGTCGAATGGTGCTACATCAAAGTACACTTTCAAAAGTACCAAACTTCGAACAGGAACATAGTGAACTGACATCATCAAACAGCATATGTAATTGAATGTCCATATTTCCATAACAGTGAATGTCAAACCATCTATATTAACATGGTTCGACATAGGAGCAAAAAGGTATTTTTATTTTCAGCATTCCAGCTTGGCGGTGTGACCATTTGACTGAAGGCACTTCGAGGTACAAATACACACGCACACACACACACACACACACAAACACACACACACACGTGTGTGTGTGTGTGTGTGTGTGTGTGTGTGTGTGTGTGTGTGTGTGTGTGTGTGTGCGTGTGTGTGTGTGATGTCCTTCAAGGATGCATCTGCAGTCCTTACAAATGGGTTGTCCTGTCATCAGGCAGCCCTTCGGTCAGCCGGATTCCAAAGTCTGGGTCTGGCCTCGGCTGGTGTCGCACTTCACCTGACGTCATCACTGTAGGTCTTCGGGTATAAAGGCATCAGCCAATGCCATTTTCCTCAGTCTTTCTTGCCGCGTGGCGCCCGAAGCAGAAGCTGTTCGCAAGTGCCGGTCGGTCAGATCCAGAGATTACTTCTACCGAATACTACTTCGAAGACTTCTAAAAAGCTAAGTACCCCGTTGGGGACTCTTTCTTGCCTCAGCCGATGTCAGAAAAAGTGAATAACTGTTTAACTTGTGGGAAACAAATACCTCATAAAGATTTCCACTCTTACTGCTTACCTTGTTTAGGCCCAGACCACGACGTAGCAGCTTGTTTAGCCTGTGCTTCCTTCAACCGACGAACACTTAGGCGTCGGTCGGAGTTTGCTGAACAGTTTTTCGGCTCAGATTTTGCGTACATTATGCCGTCGGATCCTCCGACTACTCAAATTGTTAAGAAATGCAAAGAGAAGGACCGACACTCGCGGTCCGTGGTTTCGGCCGAAACCACGGTTAAGCAAGCCGCGAGTGTCTCGGTTTTGGCCGAAACCGAGCAAACGGGTCAATCTTCAGCCGAATCCATGACTACTACCGAGGCCCCTTCAACCCTAGTTGAAACGGCCTCTGAAGTTTTGCCTACTACTGTGGTTTCTCAAGAATTATCGGACACCATCCCTTTGGATGTCTCTACTCCAGCACGTGGTGCTGCTAGGCCTCCTGCAGCCATGTCTATAAAGGCCTTTGCCAGGGCTAAAGCAGCCAAATCTGCTAAGTCTGTGCCTGTTAAGCCCCCCTCTCACAGGCCCAGTTCCAGTTCCCAAATGCTTACTCTGGCAGAGGATCTCATCTCTTTAATAAGGGGATCCCAATCTCACCCAGACAGGGCCTCTCAACCTCCAGAAAAGAGACCTAGAGCAGAGCCCCCTGAGCCAGTGTCCTCAGATGACTCTTCTGATGATACAGACAATACAGACCATCCAGAGGCTCCTTTTTCTACTTATGAAGACTCCGATGCAGAAGAATCGATTCCTTCTGCCTCTCCACCAGAGGAATTTTCTTTTGGGGAAACCTTACATGCCATGAGAGAGCAATTCCAATGGCAGGGTCAAGATTTCTCAGATTCAAGAAAAAGGCTTAGGACCTTTTACACTTACCGCAACATAGGCCTTTAGCTATACCTCCAGTTCTTCCTGTTGTGGATGATGCATTTAATGATGCTTGCACTGCTCCTGATACTTTACCTCCAGCCCCTGCTAAGCCCGATAGGTTTTACAGGGTCCCGGACACTCACCACCACTTATACAAGGCTCCTTTGCAGATCCTGAGACTATCTCCCAGGGGCCTAAGGCAGTAGCTTCGACCTCAGCGAAAAACCCTCTCCCTTCTGAAAGGGAATCCAGGTCCTTAGAGAGATGGGGTAAAAGAGTATACACCTCTGCTACTCTCTCAGCTAGAGCTTTGAACTGTCAGTTTCATATGATCCAATACCAAGAGTTTATGCTTGATCAGTTAACTAAGAAACTGTCCTCTGATGATTCCTTAGATAAGAAATATGTTCTAGAAATGGTGAATAACATTCAGCAGGTTAGTAACCATTCTTTAAAATGTGGCTATGATGCACTGGAGGCCTCATTTAGATCAGCCATGACTGGCACAGTTATAAGAAGGCATGCATGGCTGAAAGAACAGGTCTTGCTGGATCATGTTAAAGCAAAGCTATTAGATGCTCCTATGGATAAGGTCAGTCTATTTGGTTCTCCTGCCCAACAGGTAATGAAGAAAATGGAAGAGAAGGCAAAATCTGTACAAACAGTTAAAGATTTCTTACAGGTTCAGCCCCCAAGGTTTAGCAGGAACTGGCCTTCCAAAAATTGGTCCTTTCCAGACTCCTCTAAAACTCAGAGAGGCAGAAATAGGTGTTCAAGAGGCAGAAATCAATCCAGAGGAGGTGCCTACAGGGGACGCCAGTGGCAAGGCAATAACCAACGAGGCACAGATACAACCACTACCACTGCAACAGGACAATCACAGTGACTTGGCTCTGACTCCGCCTACCAGGGAACAAATAGCAGCACCCTTAGGCGGAAAGTTAGCCTTATTTTCAAAAAACTGGCACTATATTACAAGAGACAAGTGGATTTTGCAAACTATAGACCAAGGCTACAGGTTTCACTTCCACACCTTACCAATAAAAAGAGGAATGCCAAACCTGCCACCAAATCAAAAGACAGAAGCTCTAAAACAAATAGCTCAATTAACAAAGATGAGAGCTGTGGAAAGGGTACCACCTACAGAACAGGGCAAGGGATTTTACTCCAGACTCTTCCTAGTACCAAGAAAAGAGAAAAGTTGGAGACCTATTCTCGACCTGTCCGCTTTAAACACATTCATCATTGTTCCAAAATTCAAAATGCTGACCCTACAGCAACTTCTTCCCATGCTGGGCAAGGAGTATTGGCTGGTAACTCTAGATCTCAAGGAGGCATACCTGCACGTCCCCATACGACCATATTGCAGAAGATACCTCAGATTTCTTGCAGGATCAGAGCATTATCAATTCTCAGCATTGCCCTTTGGCTTATCTACTGCACCCAGAGTGTTCACGAAATGCCTGGCATCAGTAATCGCTCACTGCAGGCTTCAGGGAATCGAAATTTATCCATACCTGGACGACTGCCTGATACAAGCGGACAACAAAAACAAGCTGACACAAGACTTACAAAGAGTCATTTGTTTACTACAAGCCCTGGGATACACAGTCAATTTAAAAAAGTCAAGACTGATACCATCCCAAACAAGAACATTCTTGGGTGCAGAATTGGACACAGTAAAACAGATGGCATTCCTAACTGCAGAAAAACAAGAACAACTTCCTCTTTACTTCTTGGCATTAACAAAGCAGAACAAACTAACAGCAAGGAAAGTACTGCAGGCCTTGGGCTTCATGGCATCCTGCATAATCCTGGTCCCCCATGCCAGACTGCATATGAGAAAGCTACAGTGGTACCTAAAGAATTTATGGTCTCAACACAGGCACAGCTTAGAAACCGAAATACCACTAATCCCATGCCTGAAACAAGAGTTCCTATGGTGGGCTCAGGCATGCCAGTCAAACCCAGGTTTGTCCTTCCACAGCATTCAACCAAGCCAAACCATCACAACGGATGCCTCAGGCCTCGGTTGGGGGGCCCACATGCTGGACAAGTGCATTCAAGGCTTATGGACTCCAGATCAGCTGCACCTACACATAAATCAAAAAGAAATGCTGGCAGTAAAACTAGCAATCCAGAATTTCAAACCATTCCTCAAAGAAGGCCAATTGATGATAAGGACAGACAACACCACAGTCATGTGGTACATCAACAAACAGGGAGGCACTCATTCATACCCCCTATGCCGAATGGCTCTGGACCTATGGAATATGGCTCTGAGTTACAACATTCAGTTACAGGCAATATTTGTACCGGGAAAAGAAAACATCCTAGCAGACATGTTAAGCAGAACTACCTCGGATGCTCACGAATGGATGCTACACCCGGACATCTTCAAGGCCATCACAAAGAAATGGGGAATGCCACAAATAGACCTATTCGCATCCCCACTCAATCACCAGCTCAAGAAATTCTGCACAAGGACATACCACCCACTTGCTTGGAAGGTGGACTCTCTATCCTTCAGTTGGAAAGGCCTGACAGCATATGCATTTCCACCTCTTCCTTTGATGCACAAGGTACTACTGAAAATCAAAAAGGAACGTCCAAGGATAATTCTGATAGCTCCAAATTGGCCAAGACAACATTGGTATCCATTACTGAGGAGCATGTCTCGGGGGGAAATGTGGACACTACCCCTGATTCCTTTGATGTTAACTCAGAGCGACTACAACATCCTGCATCCAAACCTGAAAACTCTGCAACTGACTGCCTGGAACATTACATAACAGCAACTAACCCAGATTTATCCCAAAGGGTTAAAGACATTATCCTTGAGGCCCGCAGACCTTCAACAAGAAGGAACTATGCAGGAAAATGGAAAAGGTTTGTCATTTGGAGTACTGAAAGAGGGAAAGATGTGTCAAAGGTAGATATTGCCAACATCCTGGAGTATTTGGCAGAGCTTCTCCATACAGGCCTGTCCTATTCTTCCATCAAGATACATGCATCAGCTATTTCTGCAGAATACAGCTTCGATCCCCCTGTCTTCTCACACCCTCTACTCAGGCAGTTTCTGAGAGGAATTAAGAATGTAAAACCTCCTAGGAAACCACCATTACCAGCATGGGACTTGAACTTTGTGCTAGAAAAATTGACACTCCCTCCATTCGAACCAGCAGCAACAGCAGATCTACAACACCTATCCTGGAAAACTGCTTTCCTGCTGGCAATTACTTCAGCAAGAAGGGTTTCGGAACTACAGGCTTTAATGGCAGTACAACCCTTCCTAATCTTCCATCAAGATAGAGTGTCCATGAGAACTAATCCTGCATTTATGCCTAAGGTGGTTTCCAGAGTGTCTCTAAACCAGGCAATCCACCTACCTACCTTCTTCCCCAATCCACAGAACAGGGGGGAAAGACTGCTGCATACCTTGGATGTACATAGACAATTGCGCTACTACCTGGACAGAACCAAGGGCAATAGAAAAACTGACCAGCTACTAGTAGCATATGCAACAGGAAGGGAAGGAAAAGCAATTTCCAAACAGACAATCTCCAAGTGGATAGGAAATTGCATACGATTCTGTTACTCCTACCATGGAAAGCAAATCCCACAGAACATAAGGCCTCATTCTACAAGGGCTACAGCCACTACCACAGCTTTCTTACAAGGAGAGGCTACCAAGGACATTATAGAGGCTGCTACTTGGACCTCCGTGCATACATTTGCCAAGCATTATAACTTACCTCTATACTCTAGATCCCGAGCAGGGTTTGCCACTGCTGTTTTGCAAGGGATCCTAACTACACCATAATTTCTTCTTCCTCCTCCCCTAGTTTGGCTATGGTATTCTACCCATTTGTAAGGACTGCAGATGCATCCTTGAAGGACATAGTACAGTTTTGTACCTACCATAAATGTAGATGTCCGAACAGGATAGCATCTGCAGTCAGGATTACCCACCCTCCTTCCCCTCTGTGGTACTCCTAGGTATTTACCCTCCTAATAGCTAGCTGGGGAATTCTTATGGTGTATTTGTTTGTATATATGTACATACATGCTTATTTTTTGTTTGCCTTCTACTCTTTTGGAAACATTGGCATTTATCCAAAAATTTAGCTATCCAAGAGGGCAACTGGCATCTGGGGCAAGAAACACTGAGGAAAATGGCGTCGGCTGATGCCTTTATACCCGAAGACCTACAGTGATGACGTCGGGTGAAGTGCGACACCAGCCGAGGCCAGACCCAGACTTTGGAATCCGGCCGACCGAAGGGCTGCCTGACGACAGGACAACCCATTTGTAAGGACTGCAGATGCTATCCTGTTCGGACATCTACATTTATGGTAGGTACAAAACTGTACTTTTTCTCTGTCACCCTTTGAATTCTATGATGCACAGCTCTTTTTGCTCAAAATTCACATAATTATAAGGTTTTCATGAATGGCTTGGTTCTTACTTCAGTCTCCAAATAACTGTCTATATCTCAGTTCTTCTATCAGTATAGTAACCACATCTCCCCAAGACAATCAGGACAGCAAATCCAAGGGAAAAAATAATGTTCACCAACACAGTAATAACAGAAATTCACAAAAAAAAAATCAGTTTAGCGCGCTTTCACCCAGTAAAATACTAGGCTTCTTCAGAACAAAGAAGCATCCCCATCCAGTACATTTAAATAGTTTAATTTATACGAGGTTTACAGAGGGAAGGAATCAAATGCTTTTTATAGACGCTCTTTAACATGTAAGGACATGAGAATACAATTTTTTGTGCTAGAGCAAGTGTTAGTCGATCCCTGTGGAGGGAGCTGGGAGTCCAGGGTGGAATACAGAGAACTGTTTTGGCAGTTGAAGTTAGATGCGGGTAGATCCCCTGGTCTCAATGACCATATTAGTATTAACAGTGTTTTAAAACTCAGGGCTGCTAAATTGTAAAATTTATATTTATATTTTTATTTATTTACTAAATATTTTTCTGTTATTAGTATTGTATTTAATGTTCTGAATGATGTATTTTATATCTGCATTTTTCCTATTTTTATTTACTAGGATATTTATTGTTATAGTAGGGTTTTGACGTTGATTTTATGAACTGGATTTTAAGGTTTAAACCAAATGCACCTCTATTTTAGAGTGGATGTAACATGCATTTTCTGAATACTAGAGCTGCAATTCATCTTCATTATGCTTTTAATAAGATTATTCCATGGTAATTAATTGATGGTATGCACACTTAATTGATTTATGGATGTGGTCGGTTGTGTTGCACTATTTAAATGTACTGGATGGAGATGCTTCTTTGTTCTGAAGAAGCCTAGTACTTTACTGGGTGAAAATGCGCTAAAGTGATTTTTTGTGAATTTCTGTTATTACTGCGTTGGTGAACATTAAAGGCTATTTTTTCCTTGGATCTGCTGTCCTGATTGTCTTGGAGAGATGTGGTTACTGGTCGAGTGATTTTTCATTTTTTTCTATCAATATAATATACTTTCATCTTACCCTTTGTGTGTACCTTGATCATGTTAAAAAGTAAAGAAGGCCTCCTTCAACAAAGTGCAGTTTGAACTCTTATATCCACCGCAGGCATTGTTCTTTGAACTTCTTCACTTTGCATAGTGATTCATTCATTTTCCAAAAATTGGGATTGGCTGCTTGCTCTTCCTTTTCTAGTACCAGATGCATGAGTTCATGGTCATATAGTTATGTTGACCCAGAGTTCAGGCAGAAATTTAAGATTTGTATGGCAAGCACTTATATTGTTCTGGCTTTCCAAGATAATTATCTTTTTACTATGGCATGTATCCTAAATGTGTAAACAGACAACCTATATACTACAATTTTTCATCCTAGGACCCTTTTAATTTACTTAAATGAGCATTCATACATCATTGTGGACACACACACACACACACACACACACACACACACACACACACACACACACACACACACACACACACACACACACACACACACACACACACATCTGCTCAGAGCTTGTAAGATTGTCCCTTCCACTCTGTTTTGAAAGTCATTGGTTTCCCTGTCTTTGTATTGTTCTGCATAAAATTATCTACCTTCTGCTAGGAGGATTTGCAACCTACAAAAGTATTTTTCAGTGCCGACAGTATATAGACACCTTTGAGTGCCACTAGGCTTACATGATTGCTCCTTATACTAGTATCAAAATTAATTAGTTCCCCTGACTTTCTGCATCATTCTGCATAAAGTTATCTGTCTTCTGCCAGATGGATTTGCAGCCTGCAAAAAATATTTTTCAGTGCAGACAGTATATAGACGGATACCTTTGGGTGCCACTAATTAAGTTGGTAAAACCATCTGCACCACTTAGCTTACAACCAGTACTCCTAAAGGAAAATGACACTTCATGTGCTAATGTACATCTGGCTTGTTAAAGCCATTATATCTTGATATGTATGAATTTCTTACCCATGAGCAGCTTGTCTTGGCTTTAATGTATGGTGTTCTTACCTTTCAGGAACTTTTTTAACTTTCTCTGCTCCATTGTCCTGCTGAGTTACTTATATTATAGTAGAAAAAGCACTCATGCTGCTATTTAAACCTTCTTTTACCTCCATTGCCACTTATTGTTTTTCTTGGGTCAATACTGCCATCTGTAAGGGTTTCCAATCCACTCAATTCACCATCACTACACTCAGTCTCACTTCACTCCCCTATCCTGCCCCAATTCCCACCCACCCCTCCCTATCTAAATTTATATGCATATATCCCCTCCCTTTCATCATTTGTATCCCTCCTCTTCTTATTGTTCTCAACAATCCCTCCTAATACCTAATTATCCAATAATATTCACCCAAATGCTTTACAATCTTGTCTCCTAACCGCCTCACTTATTCTTCCCAGATGCTCTTCATTTAATTTACTCTTTCTATTGTTATAACATTACAATATATGCTTTTTATTCTTATTTTCCCCTTGTACAATATTCTCTTCCTCCTCCCCCTCAGCAAATCCTTCTTCAATATAATATTGACCCAAAAAGTAATACCCACAAACCTTTATTATGCACTTCATCCATTTAATTATTCTCTTCCTAATACTTCCTCTAATTCACAATTTCACCCTTTTGTACTATGGTATATCCTAGATTACTGTAACTGATTATTCTTTATTAAAATCTTACCTTTTTCTATCCCTTAATAAGGGATCAACTTGCCTGGAATCTCCAGTAAACCAATTTCACTCACATGTTTTTCTTTTCATTCAACTACTTTCTTCCCTTTAATACTATAGTCCTCTGTATCTACCTTGTTATCCTTGTGCATCTAGTACTTATTTTCTGTCACCTTACAACCTACCATGGTACTCTCTAAACTTTATTCATACTCACACACTACCAGCCACCCTACCTATACTCAGGATAGACCCTTCTTCTTGCATATTTACTCAAATGTATTTAATATCCAACCTATTCACCTTTTCAAATGAAAAACATCTAATCATTTAGCTCAGTTTAAAATAACCTGGAATAAATTCATATACTTTATAAAAAAAATGACTACTCTTAATCCACTCTTCTCTAAAATCACTCTTTGTGGTGATATTCATCCAAATCCCAGCCACTCACCCTCATCCATTCCACCATCTTCTACCCTTAACTTTTGTCCCCCCACAAAACTTCTCCATACTTCCGTTAATATTCATAGTATTATAACCAAAGTTACAGACCTTCAAGCATGGTTTCTTCAATACTCACCACACATTACTGTCATTACTGAAACATGGCTAAAACTGATATAAAAGATTCATAAATTCTGTCTCCTATCTACAATATAATTCATTGTGACAGATTATACAGACAAGGGGGGTGTTGCAATTGTTTGTAGTAAGTGTCTAACTCTCTCACCCCTCAAAACTAATGTCCATCCTCCAAAATGCAGAACTTATCTCTCTTTTCAATGTTAATAAACATAAGAAGCTATGTATAGTTGCCCTATACATGCCACCAGGTTATAATATTAGCTTATTAGAATACATTATTTGGTGGATAACTACAGATATTGCTGTAAAAATTATTAGCTTAGGAGACATTAACATTGCCTGGTTATTTTTTGACATCTAGCACCCCAACTACTTCACTTAACTTGTATGGGTTCAAACAGCTAATCACTTCTCCTGTTTGACTCAAATCAAATTATAAAAAATTCTGACCTTGACTGGATACTTGTCCCTGACCCCAGCAAGTATGTTAAATTGTGGGGTACTAGCTGATGCCCTTAGTAACCATCACCCTATATTCGCCAGTAGAAAACTCACCCAAGTACAAAAATATTAATGTAGAACTACCCAAAATCTTTCTTTCATCCTGACGCACTCAATTTACTTAAATCTTTAACCAGTCTGCACTCAAAACACTTCCCCAAGATGAAGCCATCAACAAATTCAACAATATATGTCCCTATTAGAAATAAAGGTGCAAAAAATACTCAAACTCCATGGCTGACTCGTGCAACTAGAAGTCTCATGCAAAACATGATAAAGAATGGAAACAATAACACAATATAAAATCCTTTAAACCTTACCTCTATTCACAGATGCACCAAAAAACGCGGCAAGGACACTGCTATTTCTTAAAATCTTTATTGCACATAAACACAAGATGAGCGCTTTCGGGACTTCTCCATTCATCAGATAAAATTACAACAAAACAACCCCTTCTTTTAAACTAGTGCATATCCAATAGGATTCAGTAAAAAGCCCGCCTATTTTGAAGGGTGGGCTTAACAGGTATCACATCATTTAAACTTGGTGTACGATTGGCCATAAGCTCAATGATCCATCTGGATTCTGCTAATTCTGTCAAATGCTTCACATCACCCGCTCTAGTGGTAAGCCTTATGTTTACTATAGCCCTGAAAGTGAATTTGTGTGTTGCATTATCCATCACATGTCTGCTCAAAGCATTATGCACATCCCCATTCCTAATGCTAGATAGGTGCTGTAATATCCTTGTCTTTAACATCTGGTTAGTTTTCCCTACATAAAAACTAGGGCAATGGCTACACTCAGCTAGATAAACTATATCCGCTGCTCGACAGGTAGCCCTCCCTTTTAACACAAATTGCCTGTGTGTGACAGGATGCTCAAAGTTAGTCTTCTTATTAATGTGGCCACAAGCTTTGCACCTCCCACACGGGAATGTGCCCGTCGTTATTGTTGCCACTGTATTTTGACTACTTAGCCTTTCTTTGCATAACAAATCCTTCAGATTCTTGTTTCTTCTATATCTGAAGTTAGGTCTACAACCTACTATATCACTCAGCCCTTCATCACTAGTCAGAATGTTCCAGTTATTCTGTACAACATTACAGATATCACCTATGTTGCTACTGTAGGTAAACATTAACTGGGGACTCCTTACAACTGTGGGTCTTTTATTTTTGTCTATCTGGGCTGGAGTGCGTCTAAGCCAAGGTTTATATTTGCTTTCCCTAAAGCCTTTGCTGGTGTTTATCAGCTTATCCACTTTATCTTCCCGATAACCCCTCTGTTGTAAACCCTTGTGCCAACACTTATCTAGTCCTTGCCCAATGGGAGAAAAAACACATATTGAGTAATGATGCATGGAAGGGATATATAAAGATGTATGTGCATTTTGTGGATGACGTCTTTATATTATGGAATGGAAATTTGAGCATGTTACAGAAATTTGTGAGTTTTTTACATTCGACCACAACATTCTTTAGGTTCACTTTAAAAGCCTCCTTTGATTCTATAGATTTTTTGGATGTAAACTTGGCACAGAGTGTAGATGGTTTCACATCAAAACTATACAAGAAAGAATGTTGGAAGAACACAATACTGTCATAGCATGCATCCACGTTATACATATTCGAACATTGTACAGGGGCAGACGAGTAGGATCTCCAGGTTATGTTTGGATAATGGTGATTATGACAAAGAACTAGGTACACTTAAGGGCTGTTTACAACAGAGGGGTAATGTTGTACAGAATAACTGGAACATTCTGACTAGTGATGAAGGGCTGAGTGATATAGTAGGTTGTAGACCTAACTTCAGATATAGAAGAAACAAGAATCTGAAGGATTTGTTATGCAAAGAAAGGCTAAGTAGTCAAAATACAGTGGCAACAATAATGACGGGCACATTCCCATGTGGGAGGTGCAAAGCTTGTGGCCACATTAATAAGAAGACCAACTTTGAGCATCCTGTCACACATAGGCAATTTGTGTTAAAAGGGAGGGCTACCTGTCGAACGACGGATATAGTTTATCTAGCTGAGTGTAGCCATTGCCCTAGTTTTTATGTAGGGAAAACTAACCAGATGTTAAAGACAAGGATATTACAGCACCTATCTAGCATTAGGAATGGGGATGTGCATAATGCTTTGAGCAGACATGTGATGGATAATGCAACACACAAATTCACTTTCAGGGCTATAGTAAACATAAGGCTTACCACTAGAGGGGGTGATGTGAAGCATTTGACAGAATTAGCAGAATCCAGATGGATCATTGAGCTTATGGCCAATCGTACACCAGGTTTAAATGATGTGATATCTGTTAAGCCCACCCTTCAAAATAGGCGGGCTTTTTACAGAATCCTATTGGATATGAACTAGTTTAAAAGAAGAGGTTGTTTTATTCTAATTTTATCTGATGAAGGGAGAAGTCCCGAAAGCGCTCATCTTGTGTTTATGTGCAATAAAGATTTTAAGGAATAGCAGTGTCCTTGCCGCGTTTTTTGGTGCATATTTGATTTTGGAATCGTAGGCTGGACTTTGGTATAGTACTCAACTTTTTTGCTTTGTTCTCTATTCACAGAGTTACATAACCTCACCAAGAAGCAAATTTTATATGTATATATATATATATATATATATATATATATATATATATATATATATTAAAGATCCACAAGAATATCACCAGAAAATTCAAAGAAATTCTAGACCTCATTTAATAAAAAATTTCAGCCTGGCTCTCTTTCCTCTCCAAACTCCTATCCAGACTTATCCCCCTCAGAAATGTGTATCAAACTCAACACTTTCTTCATCAACATTTTAACTTCTTTTACCTCCAGCTCTTCCCAACCATTTAATCATCCTCAAAACTCTATTAGCCCTGACATCCCTGCCTTTAATCTCCAACCTTTTTCCATATCATATGTTAGACATCTACTAAAGAATCTGAAACCTTTTTCCCCTTCTGCTGATGATCTCCCTGGTGAGTACCTTAAGCTCGCTGCACCCAGTCTTAATTCTCATCAACAGATCTATTCAGGGCTCCCATGTCCCTCCCCTTTGGAAAACATTCTTTATTATTTCTCTCCATAAAGGAGGCAACTCTTCCAAAATATCTAACTTTAGTCCAATTGCCATTTTGTCTTTCCTTTCTAATATCCTGGAGAAATGTATTCAAAAACAACTCCTACAGTACCTCTTGCAAATTGGTTTTCTAACCCCAACACATCATGGTTTCCGACCAGGCCATGGAGCCAATACAGCTCTCCTCAACTTTTCTGACACCATTAATAAGATTAGAGACCAAGCAAAGTCTGTATCTTCTGTTTTTCTAGATCCCTCTCAAAAGCCTTTGACACCATATCACATGACAAACTTCTGACTCAAATGTCCTCTCTAGGGCCTTCCAAATCAACTCTTCTATGGTTCTCTAACTACCTGTCTGAAGGATATCAGTCTATCAAATGTCTCTCTTCTCTCTCTCTCTTTCTCTCCTGTTCTTGTAGTTAAAACAGGTGCTCCACAAGGCTCTATTCTCCGTCTACTGCTCTTTAACATTTTCATCAGTAACATGTATACCTCCTCTCAGCAAGCTTGCCTTATTCGGTATGCAGAAGACTCATCTCTCTTCTACTCACCTGACGGTCCATTACAACTACAATCCATGACACAAAATGCCTTCAACTCGGTTGAACTATGGCTGCATCAAAACCAACTTTTAATTAAATTAATAAAGACTAAACTACTAATATTTTTCCAAAGTCCCATGCCAATGCTAAAAATGGCTTCTACATTACCAGTCTAAACAGTACAGCTATTGAAGTAGTTACCCATACCAAATTGCTTGTACCCACCATAGATGACAACTTAAAGTTTGATCTTCACAAACAATTCTCTATAAGAAAGGCATCAAAAGCTATACAGAGCAAAATAAATCTTAATTTCTTCACTTCTAGTAGAATCACCCTAACTTTTACCTTTTACCCTCTCTTGTTTATGGGTAACATAACATCCAGATATCTCTTAAACTACATATAAAGCAATGCTATAATAAGACAGCTAGATTTGCAGCTGGCCTGCAACACAGAACTCATCATTGCTTTGCATTACATGCTTTCAGCAAGTTAAAACTCCCAAATAAACTAGCCAATACATAACTATTTCTAATCCAAAAAATACTATATAACCCCACTTCCTGCCCTTCTATCTTCTCAGTACTTCAGCAGTATCTCCTAAAATGCCCTCTGCATTATCAAGACAGAAACCTGCTATGAAATCTATAAACCAAAAAAAAAAGTAAATTTGTACTAACTCTGCATAGCCAAACTATGGATCTCTATCCTAAATTCAGTCAGAACTATATCAAGCTTCCATGTATTCAAGTCCCCCTTCTAAGAATTTCTCACTAACTTTTGACTATGCCCATGCACCTCTCTTATATGATCTATATTCTTGCTAACCTTTCCTCACAGCATCTATCTATCTGTGCAGCACAATTATTGCTAGTCTCTTAGCACCCTCAAGATATGAAAGGATTTATAATCCATTTGTTATCTTCTGGCAATTCTGAGGTCTCACCTGAAGTTGCAACTGCTGTAATTTGTAACTGAAAGAAAATGGAATATCATTCCCCCTTACTCAATTCCATGTGTTGTCTCACACAACTGTACACCTGTATTCCTTTCTGAAAACATTGCATGTCTCCATCCATTAGTAAATTGCACCTGTCATCTTTTTAACCTCATTGGAGTCTAATTCCCATCTTTTTATCTCTGTTTGCCCCCCCCCCCCAAGACACATGCACCTGTTTCACATCAAACTGAATTTAGGATATTCTTAGTTCATTTCCTCTTGCTGGTGTTTCTGTTCATGATCCTTCTACCCTTGGGTTTGACTGTAATACCATTTCCTTTGTTTTTATTTTCCTTATAAGCCTGTGCATCCACTTTCTTTAAGCTTACTGTAGCAAGGAATTGGAGCCATTTAAAAAAAACAAACTTGCATTATTTAGTGCCATAACAAAAGCCTTCCTCCTCTGCTGAATAGACTATTTCCCTGGTATTTCTACCCTTATACCAAATTCCTTGTCATCTTGTTCTGCAAGATGTCAGTCTTTATAGTTTAGGCAGCAAGATATCAGGTACCTCGGAGGGTCTGGTGTACTCCTTGCCCCAGTTCTTTTCTGTACTCCTTAATGGATCCTCTCTTGCTTATAAGCTTCTGTTTATAGTCTATGAATCCAGCTTTCAGAAAAGTAACTGTACTATGCCTTTGTGTTTCCTGCCATAGTGTTATTATATGTCAATTATTCCTTAATGAATAATTTTATAAAACATGGTGAAACTGTTTCTGTAGACTTTGGAGTTCCCTTGTACTTCACAACACCACTTGTGCTGCTCTGGGCTTTTTATCACAAGTTCAGCACTTGAAATTGCAGGTGTCAAATGTCTAAGAAACAGATTGTGGTTCTTAGAAAAATAAGTGAATTCCAAAATGCCTGAAATGAAGTTGAAGTTGTGTTTACTTATTTAGTCTGTCAGTTGGTACAGAGGGTTATGTATATATACGTTGTAGTTCCTGTAGTACAGGATTTGATTCCCTTAGCCCTCATTTGTCTACTGTGTGACCTTGAACAAGTCACTTATCAATGCATAGGGGATTTTGGGCTAAGTTCCTTAATGGTATCCTGAGCTGCAAGCATACTATGAATCAACCATTAGGACTGGGACTGCTAAGACTTAGTCAGTCAGACCAAGAAAACTAACTGGCTAGCAGGTCACTCTCCTTTTTCGTCCTAATACATTGCATCCAATGATCCCCCACCAGATGGCAGCTGCACGTCAAGCCAGTAAGGAAACGAAAACAGCTCCATGCTATCTAATTCCTGCAGTTATTTTCCTGAGTGTGTGTGTGTGTGTGTGTGTGTGTGTGTGTGTGTGTGTGTGTGTGTGTGTGTGTGTGCGCACTGTTATATAGGTCAGTTTGCTCCTTTTTTGCATAGTTGGTCTTTTGGAAGGTTTCAAGCTTTTTTTGCCATTTGTTTAGTTGCTTGGTAGGTTTCAAGCTATTGTTTTACTACTGAATATAGTTTAGTTCCCCCCCCCATGTACTTTGGTACACTTTATCAGACTGCTGTGGTACCATTTTTCTTATTTTCTGTGCTAATGGACTGTTTTTGTGACAGCTGCATTGCAGTTTAGTTAGACTTTACTCAGCAGAAATATAACTAAGTCTGTCTATGGCAGTTTCATTTCCCACACAAGACTGATGTAATGCTAATACTGCAGTGCAGCATAAGGGAGGTGCTGTAACCCTTAGTGTGCTGTCCTTCAGATGAGGTGCTAAGCAGAGATCCCATTTGCTGGAGTTGGTGGTGCTCAGGTGGATGTAAAAAATCCCATGGTATCTGTTGAAAAGAGTAGGGGTCCTTTATTTATATACAAAAATAACATTTACAGAATATTTACATATTTGCAAATATTTATGAATGTATATACAAATATGGATATACAAATCTGTTTACACAATCGTACTAAATTTTCATCCTTATTAGAACCCCACTTCTTTTTCCATGACCATCTGAGTTTACTTAATATTGCTACTAAAATCCATTTACCATTAAACATAATTTCATATATTCTTTTATTCCATTTAACCCATATAACATATCCATTCTTTTAACATATTCTTTACTTCTATTCTTTTAATATCAATATTTAATCATATCAACATTTATTTTATCCAATTCTTTTATATATTTAAAAAATCTTCTTTAAATAGTTTTCCCCATAACTTTTTTATTCTTTTGCATTTCAAAAATACACATTTTCTTTTTATATGGCATATTTCCTTTTACTGGCAATTTATCTATTACCAGTCTCCAAAAAAATCTTGATATTCTAATTTGTAATTACACCATTTGCTTTTCATTTTTATAGTTTTAATTGTTTTCATCTGTTAGTTTCCAATGGTTTTACATAGTAAGGTTTCATAATTATATTCTTATGCCACCCTTTTCCGTCTTTTCTGCCTCATCAATTTTTATTTTCCACAAAAATATTTTTTTTCTTGGTAACATTTTATTTCTTAATCTATATACTCTGTTTCTCCTTTTTTTTGCCATACCTCAGAATTTATCAAACTTATATTTATACAATTTTACTACTAATCTCTCATATTTTTCATTTATCTACTTTAACACTTTGTACAAATTTAATGAAGCAGCTTATACCCCTGGTTTAATTAAACTTAAACCTCCCCCTTCTTTATTTACATACAAAATACCTCTTTTTACTGGGTTTAATCGAGAACCCCATATAAATGAAAAAAATATCTGCACTAGTTCCTTTTCAGATACTGTTGGCAACATAAATATACTTGCTAAGTATGCTGTTATCCCATCAATACTGAATTTATCAAATAAGTATTTTTTTCTGAGTGGTAATTTATATATTCTCCAGAAAAGACAGGTTTGTTTTAGCTCTTCTTTTTTTTCCATTGAATTCTACTTGCATCTTTATTCCCAAAATTTGTACCTAACACAGAAATTTAATTCATTGTAAAATATATACACCTGATCTTTACTACATCACTTTTTACTTCTTTTATCCAAATTTTGTTCTTATGCAATTATTATAATGTCATCTGCATATGTTAACATAAATGGAATACTTAACTCTTCAGGTGTTCTACTCCACCTCCTTCATTTTGTAATTTATTTCACATGCTATTACATTCACAACTAATGTAAAGAGTATACAACTCTTTGGACATACCTGTCTTCCACTACTGTTCACATTTACCTCTTGGCTTAACCAGCCATTTACAAGTATTTTTACTTTACTGTTACTATATGCTGGCATACATAATTTCCCAATTTTCTCACTTGTATTCTTTTATTAGATTTCATGTTCAATTGTGTTACATGCCTTATTAAGGTCTCTTATTATGATTTTTGCTTCTTCTTTTCTATTCATATCATCCACAACTTGTCTATCATTAAGAATTCTTGACAACCCTTCCCCTTTATACTATATATACTATCTTCCATAATATTTTCCATTTTATTTTTAAATCTCTTTTGTATTATTTTTATGAAGATCTTATAATTATCATTATTTGATACTATCAGTCTCCATTTTTAATTGTTTTCCTTATTTCATATGAATTGAAATATTCCACTACATAATTATTTATACATAAAACCTGCATTTGGCCATTCATTCAAAAATGTATATATTTTTTTGCCGATTCCTTAATTTTTTTATACATTTCATACCTAGTCTATCTGTTCCTGCAGCTGAATCTATATGTTCTTCTCCTAAAAATTTAATTAGCTCATTTAAAGACGTATCCTTTTCCAACTCTTTATTCTAATTTTCTGTAAACTTTATTTACTTCCATGTTTTTACTACTTTTTTTCTGTAAACATTTCTTGAACATATTGTGCTTCGCTATTCATAATCTTTTCCTGAGTTCTTTCTAGTCCTCCTTTTACAATTTTAATTCTCTCATTATACTACCATCATCCTTTACTAATCTGTTTAAGTAATATGATACTTCTCTTTTTCCTTGTAAGAAATATTTGTGCTTATACAACAATTCTTGTATTTTTTCTTGATTTCTTTCATATAATTATTTTTATTTGTCAAATTATTTATCATTGTGTTCTAAATCTTCCAATGCATCATTATATGTTCAAATCCAGAAAAGCAGCCAAAAAGAACGCTAAATCGCAAAACAAACTCCAAAAGTAAAAAGCGTTGACAGACACAGCACAAAGGTAAAACCAGGATTTATTCCAGACATGAATCACTCCAAAATTCCACCACAAGTGAGCGCTTTCATCTCCTAACATCGGAGATTTCTTCAGACTGGTGGTGAAGCAAAAGCAATACACTTATATATCATTCTAAAATCAAGTAAAACATCAGTTGAAACATAATTAACCCATAAATTGGAATTAGTTAATTAAAAAGACAAGAATACTAAAGCTAATGCTTAAGCCCCTTTCTTTTTAGATGCATAATGAATTCTTCTCTATTGTTTAGTCCAGGGTAAAAACATGCATTTAATCTGACTTGCCAGCAGTATTCAAGCCAACCCAACTCTTCTTCAATGTTAATATTTATAACTTTGGGATGAATTGCATCAATAACTAAGCATTTAAAATTATTTTTGCATTATATGTTATTTTATATTTTTCTTTCTCTACTTTTCTCACATCATATTGCCACTGTAAAAAAAAATGTTTATATTTTTCCTTTAATATCATCTACCATTCAGACCAGTTTTTATAAAATGTCCTCATAGTAATATGATCTTTCCATAACTATAATACTAAGCTCTTTTCTTCATTCCATACTTTATTTATCCTTTTTATTCATTTGCCTATTTTTATATATTTTTTTGTTTTCCTTTACATCTAGCAATATTGCAAGATCAGAAAATCCTGTTTTTAACTACCTACCCTTTTCCTTTAACTAAACCTTCTGATATTATGAAATAACCTACTTCAGTTCTATGCATACCCCATTTATAACTCCATGAATTTTTGTACCAAAGTTTTAACTTACCACATCTTATAACTAACATTTTATATAATTTCTTTCTAGTTATGCTCACCTCTTAAATCACATTTAAAGTCTTCTATTATAATATTCATATTTATCACCACATAGTCTAAAATCTGATGAAATAAGCTTTCCCTTTCTTCACAATTAGTATAAGCATATAATGTTATAATTCTATATAGTTGTTCTTTCCATTTTAAATCTGCAATGGTTAATATTCCTATTTTTGCTAAATTTACTTCTAATATCTTTATCATATTTCTACAGAATACAGCTATTGCAGAACATCTCTCATTTCCCAAATTTCGGATTATCTGTCCTCTCCGTAGTTTCTCATTTATAATCTTTCTACATTTGTTAAAAAAACTTGTGTCTTCTAATATAATTACATCTACATCACGTGTTATACCACTCTAAAATTCTTATTCTTCTTACTATATTCTTAATACTATTCACATTTACAGAAAACACTTTTCCCTTTTCATTAGATTCATGGTTTCATAAATTCACAGAGAATTACTTGGCTAACTTTCTTAATAAGCCATTCTAAGCTTAGCCAATTTCCTTCCCAAAGGAGAGAATCAAACACTGTACCTTGTGTCTGTGAGTCAAACACCTTAACCATTATACTAACCCCCAAACATCCATTCCTTCCCTTTTTATCTTATACTTATCACTTTAAATTTTCTTTTTCTTTCTTTTACCCTTTTACCAATAGAATACTTTTTTTTTCTTTTACTACCTCCGAATTTGTCTTCCTCACTTATTTTATAACCTTCTTCTATATCCTCTTTATTATTTTTTCTCATCTAATTTTTCTTCTATTTGTACTACTAACATTTCTTTTCTTTGTTCATTTCTCTTTCATTTTCTTTTTCCTTACTCTTATTTTAATTTTTACAATCCATCCATAAATGTCCAATTTTGTTACATTTATAACATTTCAATTCACATTTTTGCATCCTGTCCCATTTCCCCACAAATATCATATTTTTGTCACAGTTACTTATCAAATGCACTTGTTTTAAATTCCTCAAAAAAAAACATGTTTTGGGTTGACCCCACTATTTTACAGCACCCCTATCCCCTTCTACATTCATGCTTAGTATATGCATATTTTTCTCTTTCTATTTTTAATACAATATTACAATCCCAGACATGAGTTCATAAACCCCCTTTGTCATAAATTGTTGCAATGTCTAGTACTTTACATGT
The DNA here is from genome assembly GCF_019279795.1 of Protopterus annectens. Taxonomy (NCBI): domain Eukaryota; kingdom Metazoa; phylum Chordata; order Ceratodontiformes; family Protopteridae; genus Protopterus; species Protopterus annectens. The sequence continues at coordinate 23,749,762 of NC_056725.1, forward strand.
TTTCACGTCTTTTTTTTCAAAGTCTGTCTTTCTAGCTCTGTTTGAAATTGTACATGATTTTTGTTTATTTTTTCCCCTGTTAAATGCTTTTATCACATAAAGATTTCATGGGTTGCAGTTTTTCTTTTTTCTTTTTTCATATTCTCCAAGAAAAATTTCCATTGAAAAAACAGTCTAAAATATAATGTCACAAAATGTCTCTTTGATAATAAGAATAAATGCTCTTACCTCATGCGCTTTTACACCCAAAGGAGCTATTAAATCGTCGCACACTTCATACATGTCCATTTCTTTGTCCTCTTTACTTTGAATCCATACCACATACTTCCATTTTTCAATTCCTTCTGCCTTATTTTCTACTACTCCTCTTTTGCCTTCTTTTACTTTCTCTGCATATGTTTTATTCTTGATCTCACCACTATTCTTCAGGATTGTCTCTGCATCCTACTCTTGTATTTTTTCCATAATGTCCCCCAGGAAACATCTCCTTCATTTTCTGCCTCACTCTGCACCACCATTTCTTTAAGTAATCATCCGCAACTCTCCTGACTGGAGAGTCGTAATTATATGTACATAATTTGTTAACTCATCTCTATCAAACAGGTTTCTTTGAAATATTTCCTCATAATCCTGCATACATTGTCTGGTCTCAACGTTTGCTTTCTCCATTTCTTTCACTGCTCCATCATCATCTTCTCTCTCATCTGCCTCTTTGTTTCTCTGTGCCTGGAACGGAAACAAAAAAGTTTTTCTCCAAAATGGGTCCCATTGCAACAATGACAAGTAGGAGAGGTTTACCAATGTCCTGGCCAAATGTTCCCTAGTAGTACAAATGCCACCTCAGGTTTTGCCTGAAAAGTGATTACCAGCCTAATGGGACTAACCTGGTCAACAAAGAATAAAAATAAATGAAATTTCCATTAGTGGTACATTTATCTGTACTGCCATGATCATCATGTTGTTGTTATAGATAAGAGGAATTCAGAAGAATCCAAAGAAATACTCAAAAGAATCAAAGAATTTAGGAAGGGCAAGTGCAGGGCACTCCCCAAGCCAGACAATCTGAATATAAGTTCACAACTTCACAGGTAGTTATTAGGCATGTGGTCAGGGAAACCACTGAGGAGCCTAGCTCAATGTCTCAGCTGCCCCAAAGCACTTTTCTAAGCTACACAAGAGACAGATGAAATCTGAGGAATCAAATCCAGGAAATAGTTCATTAAGAACTCATAGCCTTAATCCTCTGCACAATCTGTCAGTATTTAAATTGTCTTAGGCAGATGCATTTCTTGAGAGAGTGCAAGATCTGTGCCACAGTTAAGCCTTCCAGTTTGAAAGACATGTGTAATTGTTTGTTGTTGGAGAAGCTTAAGTACCTCCAGGTACTGAGACTTCCAAGGGTTCCACCCTCAATTTCACTGTTTTCTGAATTTTAAAAAGATATGCACTGTCATTTTCTAATTAGTCCATAATAAGTTCCACTGATACTTTTTTCATTGTATTAGAGATTGAACTAGAAACACTATAATGTAGGATTTACTAAGCCTAGAAAGTCATTCACTATTGATTTACATTAGAGTAAAATATGGAAAGCATTTTGTTAATTCAGTAAATGTGACCCAGCTCAACTCCCTTGCTAACAGTGGGTTGAGTGGGGCTCCTTCTCTTTTCTCTCCCCAACTTATCTGCCACAGGACACAGACTTTCCTCTCTGTAACCATACTAAGGCCGAGTACTTATTAGCCCGTCAACCCTCAGAAGCTGGGATCAACATTGGTGGCCTTCCCAAGGTAAACTGCTTAGGACTGAAGCCCTTCACCTCACCCTTTTTCACAGGGATTGCACCATCAGGGTTGAGGTTACCAACCTCGAGCCTTTAAAGGTCAGCAGTGCCTTCTGTGTAGACATCAGTTGTTGACTCCTCATGTCATTGTTGGGCCTATCTGTCTGTGGTTTGTTGACTCTATCTTTAGGGTCAGTTTTTTGATATTTGACACCAAGGTGCAAATGCAAGAACAAGGACAGAGAATGATGAAATCTCCTAGCCCAGATGTTGATGAGGATGGAGGGCCAATCCACCTAAAATCCTGCCTGAGGAGCTGAAATCTGATGAGGCTTCAAAATGATCTTGGTCAAGGCAGAATGGACCCCTAAGTATGCCTGTCTGTCCAAGGTCATCCATGATGAAGCTTTTCAGTCCCCAAAGACAACCCCATGACCCAACCAGATAAGATGGTATAACACATGGCAGAGAATGTCATGGAAACACCTTTTACTAAAAGGAGTCATCCATAATGTCTCACTAGATTAGTAGGTGATATGGTTTAACTCCAAGCTCTTTTAGTTCTAAAAAAGGCAACATCTAAGCCCCATTCTGTATCTCAGTGGTGTAGACCAGTACCTTCCCAAAGAGTCCTTTCATGTGCTCTCAGTCTAATCCATTCTTCCATGTTTGCACGAATTAGACAGGATATGCTCTATGGTCATCCAAGACACCTAATCTGCACATAAAAATAGCAAGTGAGTCCTGCAGTTTCCTAAACTTTTGAATAGGAGCCAATCACTACCTATTTTAGAATCTTCCATTTCGTCCCATCTGTACCCTCAACATATTCACCAGGTACATGACATTGCAATTCCTCTCAGGCTCTTAGCAACCAAAAATTATCCTTACCTGGACAATTGGTTTCTGGCAACAGTAAATGTGGATGTCCTAGTAAACAGAAACTAAATTCTTTCATTGTTCCAGTCCTTGGAATTATAATTGTCACTGCAGAGTCTCAGTTGGTTCCCACACATGCCATAATTTATTTATTTTATTTATTTGACATTTGTTTACCTGTAAAGTCTGACTGGGATAATATCACATTTTCAATGAAGGCCAGGGGAGAAAAACACTACATTAACATAATATGGTTACAGTAAAATAAACTTATTACAAAATCTAATACAATAGAATGACATATTAACTAATTAAAAATTCAGCTTCAGCTCATATAGTATGAACCTATACATACTGCAGATATTTGGACAGTTACAACAAGCTAAAAATGAACATTGTGAATAGACAGAGTTGTTCTAGGTTGCAGTTCATAGAGATGGCATTAAACACACTGAGTTTAGTTTGGAATAATGACTAGATAAATACTCTGGGTCGGCTGATGAGGATGGAGACTGTGTAGGAGATGTCATCTGCTGCTAGTTTTAAGAATTCAGACGGATAATTTAGAAAGTGTTTTTTTATGGTTTGAGTTTGGACAGGTTTAAATCAGAAGGAATCAGTTTTATAATTGGCTGTGATTGGGATAGTAGGACATTCACTGCAGTGGTTTTTAGTAACTGAGTGTATGGTGTCTAAAGAAAGAGTTAAATTGTGCAGCTATACTATCATTTTTGTTGGTTGTTGATGGGGCTGGGGTTGACATTTGGCCAGGGTGAAGAAGCTTATTTATGGCAGACCACATTTTTGTAGGATTGTGAAGATGCTTTTGTTGTATAGTGGTATGGCAAAATTTTTTATCTAGTTTGACTTGGGCTTTGGCTTTATTTCAAATTTGTCTGTAATGTTCTAGGTTGACAAGAGTTTTGTCGATGTCCTTCAGTGTCCAGGCTTTAGCTTTTAATTGCCAGGGGGTATATTTGGATTTTACTCTAGTGGTTCTACATGGGGCAAGGCTGTTTAATATTTCAAGGACGGTGGTGTTAGAATAGTCTATGGCCGTATCAAGTGGAAGTTTTTTGAGTGGGGTCCAGTCACAATTTAGTAAGGCTGAGTTAAAGATTTGGGCATTAAAGGTTTTTTGTGAATATGGCAATAGTTAATATTTCTGTGAGGGTGGTAGTGGTGTCTAATTAAATATGTTGTGAGATGATCACTAATGCTATCAATGAGACAACCTGATTGGTAGGCTAGACAACCTGATTGGTAGGCTAGGGTAGGTTAATTAGTTAAAATCCAAACTAGAATAGAATATCTTTTGGTTGCTTTGTCTATTCTTGCTGTGGAATGTATGATTTGGGCAAAGCCATGTAGTTTGTTATAGTTAGAAGGGTTGTAAGAGTCATAGGAATACCAGTTAGTATTAAAGTCACCCATAAGGATGGTATCATGTGGGAATGTATTTGATGTCCAGTGTAAAAGATCCATGATTAAGTTGGGGTTATTTCCAGGAGGAATATAAGTACCTATTAACGTTATATTTTTGTTGTGGTTTATTTCTAGTTTGGTAATTAGTGCCTCATTGCTATTGAAGTCAGGCATGCTTGGTTCTATAAGTTCTACTTTCATGTTTCATTTATACAGTAGGGCTATACCTCCACCGTGCTTGTTCTTTCTGTCTCATGTATATATATTTTGTTGCACTAAAACCCTGCTAGGCTCAGTTTTTCTATAGACTTTTCTTCCCCTTCTTTACATTTGCCTTTATACTTAGTGTAGATACCTAACCACTCAACTCTTTTGTTTTACCTACTTCAATAATCCTGTCTCTGCCAAACTTGTGCTCACACTTGTTGTGTCTTTCGGCTTATACTGGTTAGGGGTCGCCACAGCAGAACTCCGGTCCGCTAATGTTTGGTAGTGGATTTTTACATGCCGAGTTACCAGCCCTGACGCACAACCTTCAACGAAGGTATGCCCATTCACGCATGCCTCCACACAGAAGACGCTCTAGCTGAGAATCGAATGGGACAACGTCTTGCTGTGAGGCGACAACTCTACCGCAGCACCACTACCATACTATCTGTATAAAATTGCAAAATATGCAAACTTTCTCACATATGTAGCTTATCTTGCTTGGCTTCTTGCTTATGTACTGTTTCATTATAATTGTATAAAATCATAAAAGATGCTTTTATACTATGTATCTAATGTTAAAGCTTTGTGTTTACATACTGTCTGTGTAAATATGAATGCTACTGTTATACTCATGATAATTGCTTGTAATTGATTTGTGGAGCTTTTCTCCCTGGCCCTCTGCTGAAAATGGATATGCACCCAGTCAGATTCTCCTGGTCAACAAATGTAAAATAAATAAATATTATATCCAGTCAGACTCTCCCGGTCAACAAATGTAAAATAAGTAAATGTAAGCTGGGAGCAGAGTTTCATTGTTGGTAATGTCAGGTTTGAACCAGGTTTCTGTTAGCATTATAATATCAATGGAATAAAGAGTTAGGCTGGCATGCAGTTCATGAATTTTATTTACTATGCTCCTGAGATGAGGTTAGAGGTAGAATAGAATTCCATTTTTTAGCAACAGAGTATGAGTACAGAATTTGGCTGGAGGATTTCTGAGGTTGATATATACTAAGGTTGTTCATTAGACTGAAGTAGTCTATTGGGGTGATAGGAATGGAGAATATGAGTAAAATCAGGAAAGTCATCAATTTTGTGAATAATGTTGTCTTTTGCAATAAACTGTATGTAATCTATGTGTTGAGGCAGTTCAAACCAATTCAAAGCCTTAAGGGCGATACAGTGGTGGCTTCGGTATTGTTTTTTGGTGGCAAATTTTGTAACCTTATTATAGCATGCCTCCAAGTTATTTTTAACTGTAGCCTGAAGGTTGGTTAGGATGGGTGCACATTACATAACATTCATCATATGCATCACAGACATTCTGTTTTGACAGGTCTTCCTCCCTCCAGACAACATTTCTTCTCTTCAACTGTCTGTATCTCAAATTCTTTTAAAACAAATTATATCAGACTCTCCTTCTTAGATTCCTTGAATCCCCAAATGATATTGACATCTTGTAAAACAGGCCTAAAAATGACAAACAACAAAACCATAGTCTGAGATTAAATGCCAAAAAATGTATACTCATACCCTTTGGTAAATCAGATATCCCTGCAAATTATAATATGAATAGCAAACCCCTAAAAAGTAGACCCAGTTTTGAGTGACCTAGGAACATCGATAGATAGTAACCTAAACTTTGACTACCATTTAGCTATGGTAGTGAAAAAATACTTCTGTGTGGCTCAACGTATAAGTAAAGGCTTGTCATCAAGATCAAAGTAAGTCATAGTTCCATTTTACTCTGACCTCATAAGGCCCACAACCAAGTGCAATGCTCCCTTCTGCATGTACCTAACCAGGCACTTACACCAACTGGAGTGGCCCCAGACTTTTCTCAATAAACAAATGCAGAGAATAAGACTTAAGACTTGTGCAGAGCGACTAAAGACCCTGTCCCTTTACTCCATCTCATATTCTTTATTGAAAGGGGAATTATGCCTGACCTACAAAGCAATCTCCGATCCAGCCCTGATGAAAATGTTACATATTCACAAGAACATTATGCAAGGGCTATGTATTACATGGCCCTGAACCCTATTTTTTACTCTAACAGAATTTGTTGGAGAGACGGATCTGTGTCCCAAAGGCTACCTCGTTAATGGAATAAACTTCCCATCTTAATAAAACAAAGCCCTTCCTTCACTCTCTTCAAAAAGAATTTGGATAAATGGATGGGAAACTGTAAATTCCCTCCTGGGGTACTACCCATGCCCCTTATGGACAGAGGCAGTCTGTAAAATGACTCACTGCTCCAACACCCAAACACTACCCTGATACTACCCCATCCCATATCTGGGGAATTAAGATATAATATTGTCATATCCTGGGTATTGTTGGCTAAGCTTGTAAAGGTTCTTGTAACATTTGCCTAGTAATCACCTATGAACCTATTCCTAGCTTAGATCCTTAAATCCTTAATTTATATTGTATCACAAGCACACTTTTACACAAGGGTTTTGTTGTAGACTGTGAGGGACTGGTGCAACCATCTTTTAAATCCTTTGCACTTCCATGTCAAAATATTAAATAAGTGGAGACTTTGCCAATGAAACCTTTTCCAGTGTTCCAAAGGAAAATGCTTGACAGACCGAAAAAAGCACAGGAACTGACTAGAAAACTTGAGAGTACCTTGAACTTGAAGCAGAGTCTACATTTGGGAGATAAAGATGAACAAGAAGGTCACCAGCAACAAAAATTAAAAAAATTAAAATTAGTGAATTAATGTTAGAATATAAAGCAGCAGTCACATTTGTGAAATATGGCTTTAGAGAAAAAAGTGGAAAGGTTGGACTTTGACTTTATTAAAGTTGTGAGGGACTGACACTCATATCCCCCTCATTATGTCATTAATGTTTTGAAGGACACTAAAGGGAAGGAGGAAAAAAAGAAAAGTAATTGTAAGTAAAACAAATTTTGTTCTTAACACTATTTATACAAAACATTTCATAATATAAATTGCATGTTTATACAGTAAACCATTTTCAGTTATTCTTGCTTTTGATAAAGATACTAAAGTAAACAAGTCACTTTTTTCTTATTTTTAGTTTTAAGAAATGTAGGCATTGCAATGTAAAAAGAGAAGACAGGCTGCAAGGAGCATGATTAAGTTATAATGCTGTAATCCTGAGTTGCTGAGGTGGGGGATGGAATGTAAAACTGCACAGATTATAACACACGTAGAGCTGATGCGTTCTCTCTTATTTTCTACAGGTGAATGTCTGGATTAAAGCCTTTATCTTAATATAATGATAATTTTTTTGTGTGTATATAATCAAGTAAATAAGAGGACACAATGAATGAATGTAATGAAATGTTTTCCTTTGAAAAATAAATGTCCAGTGTGAACTGACAGGTTTACAGAGCTACTACATTTGGTACTTGTGTTTCCATGGAAACAAGCTGACCACAGGAGGAGTAATAAAAGCCAGAACACTTTTTAAGGCTAAAGGTTAATGTTTTCTGAAATAATATGAGTTGTTTTTCACATTTGGGAGGAGAATGAAGATAAGACAAGAACAGACTGCAATTAGTATAAGTAGGAGCATAGGCTGTAGCATGGATAACCTTAATGTTAGGTTATGTTATGCTTGTGTGTGTAGCTGTCAGTTTGGGACAGTTGTTCCTTTCAGGGGGTTAAACTTCATTATCTGAAGATGTACAAAGTTTTCTGTGTTTGTTTTCCATTAATATGTTATAGGGGTGTTCTGGGTTGTAATTTTGTTTGTTTGTTTGAAGATTTTCGTTAAAACAAACGTTTTGTAAAATATGACATAGGTTCAAATGGAGGTAAGGAACAACTGTGTAAGAGATCAATTTGCCAAACATTACTGGGTGCATGTAACACAAAAGCTAGAAACAGACGTTTTAAAAAGTTGTCTTATATAATAGTTGGGAATAATAACTTCTTATCAAAAAGGCTACACTAAATATATTATTTTGGGACATGGTTGACCTTACAAAAAGGCAAGAATATTCAGGTATATTAAGAAATGCAGAGTGGAAATAGCAGTGCTACAAGAGACACATTTGGAAAGAAATAAGCATGCACATTTGATAAAAAAAAGAATTTCAGGATGGATATTCAGCAGGATATCAGGGACAAAGGAAAAGGGGAATGCTTAAACTAATTGCTAGAGGAGATACAGTAGTGATAGAAGAGGAAAAACATGTAGTAATGGTAGATTTTTGGTACTAAGGGGCTTCTGCAAAGGGAGGAGGATTACACTGACATATATTTATATTCCACCTAAAGCTGTTATTATGGAGCTTAAGAAAATATGGGAGACATAATCAGCCATCAGCAGGGAATATTACTTGTAAGTGGAAACTAGAACTTGAATTGCAACAGTGAGGATGTATCTTGGGGGCCTAGAGGGATAATAAAACAAAAGAGGGTAGATTTCCAAACGAATGTATGAAAATAGTTGGTATGGAAAATGAATTTACATATTATTCCCAGGGTACAATAACTGGGCTAGACTAGACAGAGATTAAATTTCACAGGAACATGTGCATTTAATTAAAAGCTTTGACGCTCATCCAGTAACTAACTTAGATCATGCACCAATAATAAGATCAAAATGCCAGGGTAATGACATAAAAATGAGACAATGATGCTTCCTAACCTACCTGTTAACAAGAGAGGAAATTGAGTTATAGGTAGTAGAAATTATTTGAGAACTATTAGGGAGGATAGAAATTTCTTCAGAATTTATAGCTACCGAGTAGGATACAATGAAAGTTGAGTTTAAAAACAGGGTTGAAATAAAAGAAAAAGAGATATGTTTAAGAATAACAAGAATTATGTACAGGGGCTGACAAAGGTTAAAGTATTGCAGAATAAGGGGACTTGCAGAAAAAGAAGTGGCCCAACTGCAAGGTGTTAAAGAGAAAACGAGGGAATATCTGGATAAATATGCATGAGTTTAGAAAAATAGTTGCTTAGCAACTGTTTTCTTTTCTTTTTTTTTTTTTTTGGATAATAACTCAAGAGCACAAAAGCTCTTAACACAATGAATTAGGCAACAGAAAGTAAAAATAGTTGTTGCTAATCGTAGGGACCCTATAACAAGAAAAGTTACCAGAGATCCTTTAATGGTGGTAGAGATATTTTGGAAATTTTATGAAGATGTGTATAAAGCAGATTAATGTGCACATCAAGAAAAAGTACAAATGGAATTTTTTATGGAAGACTTAAGTATGCAGAACTTTCACGTAGATATTCAACAGTTAAGATAGGATAGGATGAGATAAAAATGGTGAGGTATAATCAATCTGCAGGAAAGTCTTTAGGAATGGATGGTATTCCTGTGGAGGTTTGGAAGCTAGGAGGGAAGAAAGTGATAATGATGTAGAAGGTTTTGTTTAACAGTATTTTAAAATAAGGGAAGCACCAACATCCTGGAAGAAAGCTGTGGTGGCTGTAACACCTAAAGACTGTAAAAACCCATCAGATCCAGCTTTATATAGGCCCATTTCAATTTTAAACCATGATTATAAAGTGCTTATGTTTATAATAGCTAAAATATTGGCAAAAGTGTTGCCAAAATTGATAGATATAGATCAGTGTGGTTAGGTGGAGGGCAGGCAAACATTTGACAACATTACTAGAACAATGAGAGAAGCAGAATGCAAGATAATACCACTGTTGTTGCTGGGTCTTGATGCAGAGAAACATTTGACAGAGTAAGCTGGGATTTTATGAATAGGTCAGTGGAAACATTTGCATTCCCTGATATACTAATAAGGTTAATTAGAAGAATGTATGAGAGATCAGAGGCAAAATATAAAGGAATAAAGTTCCTCTCTGATAAGTTGCCCCTAAACAGAAGAATGAGGTAGGGTTATCCTCTTTCTCCTTTATTTTGCATTATATTTAGAGCCATTGGCAAAGGAAAGAAGGGACTCAGAAATTCAAGGATATAATTGGTACCGTAATCAAGAAAAGTTGGCCATATTTGCAGATGATATTATTTTGTACCTGATAAAAACCAGAAAAGGACATCTCAGTGTTGTGGACCATTCTGAGACAGTTTCAAGTCTTTTTGAGATATAAAATGAATGCAGACAAAACAAAGGCTATAGCTGTAAACTTACCCACACAAATTGGCTCGGCAATACCCATATTTATGGGGACACTATAAAATGAAGTAAAAATTTGGGTTAAAAAGATAATGCAAAAACTGAGAAACTGGAAGCTCTTGTTTATGAATATGGATAGCAACATACAGGCAGTAAAAATGTTTTTCATCCCTTTAGTTTTATATATAGGTCAGGCATATTTTTATCAATCAGAGGAGATATTGTGGACAGTAATAAAGATTTGAAGGATTTTATCTGGGAGAAGAGGGCAAGGGTCAAGTGGGATAAGTTGATCCTTCCACTAGAATAAGGTGGTTTAAGGTTACCTGATTTGAAGGGATATTTTAGAGCTACACAGTTAAGGCTCATATACATAACACAAGCAGAAAGCTATAATTAAAAGTGGAAAGAGATGATCACGAAGTAGGGGGGGGGGATTCAAGAATTAAGGAGAGAATGGGACTTTGAATACAGATCCTGAAGGAGAATAACAATCCTATAGAATATAATATTCATAAAGAAGCACACAGCATTCTGATAATTAAGCTAACATGAGAATGGAGAAAGGAGATTCTGCCAATAGAACTGACTACTATTAGGGGTACAGAGAATAGGCAGGTGGGGTCTGGAATTTGCTGGAGAAAACTGGCAAAGGAATCAAGGTATTGGGAGCAAATAACTAGAGATGGGAATGTAGCAGAATGGGATGTGGCCAAGAATACATTTGGACTGCAGGCCAAAGACTGCCTTTCCTTTCAAGGACTGATAAGAGTATAGGGGCAAAGCGAAAGGAATGTGGGATTCTAAGTGAAGTACCAGCACTGGTAGAGTTTTAGTACAATGTAGAACAGAAGCTGCTGTTAAAAAGGTATAATTGGTAGGGCATATAAAATATTGCATGACAACTATAGGAATCACTCTGAGGAGGTTAGAAAAGTTTGGGAACAGAAATTGGATAAGCAATTCACAAGGAAACAATGGGAGGACATTTGTATGGCCCACAAATATGCAACAAGTCTAGACCATTTAGGATTTTTGCTTGGAAGTGTTTGCATTGTTCTTTTATACCCCCAAGCAGACGCCGTAGAAATTTTCCTCGGGCAGGTGGCAAATGTTGGAGGTGTGCTGGGAAAGAAAAAATTAACTGGAAACATATGTTCGTAGGTGTTTACTAGGCTAACAACCTTTTTAAGCCTAGCCATGTATCCCAAATCTCTGACAAGTTCTGATGCCCTTGATAAGTGTAAGCATGGGCCTGGGAGATGAACCATTTACAAGTTACCTGTTTGCATTAGAGACAGAGGTGCCAAACCAGGGATGAATTTCTGTTTTCCCATCCATTTATCCAAGTTGCACTTGAATTGGGTTAAGGAGGAACTCTGCTTCACATGGATAGGGAGCCTGTTCCATAGACAGGGTAGTCTCTGGGATACATACCTATCTCTCCAGCAGGTCCTGTTTATATCACAGGCAAAGTTTAAGTCTTTAGAACGGGTAATTCTGGTACTGTTTGTTTTGTGGATATGCAGGAGGTCCATCAGAGTGGGATCTGGCAATGCCCTGTATGCCAGTCGTAGATATCCCCTCAAAAGACTGTAGGAGACAGAATACAAGGATAGGGCCTTGAGGCAGTCTCCATAGGACATATTAATTATACCCTGTATTCTTTTAGTGAAGAACCTCTGTGGACGTTCCAGTTGTTGGATATGGCTGGTTAGGTACTTACCAAAGGGGGCATTGTACTCAGTGACAGATCTGATGAATGCCGAATACAGTGGAACAATGACTTCCTTGGTCTTGGATGCCATACCTTTGTTTATAAGATGCCCAACATAAAAATATTTTTTCACCACTGTAGACACGTGATGATCAAAGGCTAGATTATTATATATGTGTGTCCCTAAGTCCCTGACTACTTGGTCAACTCTAAGCGGTGTGTTGTCAATATGATAGTTACCAGGGATGGATGACTTCCCAGAGGATACTATTATGCATTTCTTGGCATTTAGTTTTAGTCCATGGTATGACACCAGTTGTTTGTCTGTGTCAGCCCCTCCTGGAGAACATTTGTGTCAGTGTGAGATTCAGTGACAGCTCCTAATTTGCAATCATCTGCAAATTTATTTTTGGAAATGTAATGAGCTGGTAGACTTTAAAAATTTCCTGCAGAGAACTCAGAAATATTGGGTGTGCAAATGGGTATAACTGAAGAAGTTATTTTTTGAGCTGAGATACAGGATCTGAATTGCCAAGACATAGTAAGGCCTTCATTTTGATTTCCATTCTCTAGTAATTGCCTACCAGCAAAATTACAGTCTAAAACAACTGAATCTGAAGCAG
>NC_056725.1:24102485-24104985 GCF_019279795.1 Protopterus annectens
GCTATTCCAGGCACAAACTCATCCTTCATCAACAGGCCAACTTCTCTTAACAGGCCCACAGCCCTCCTTTTACAGACAAGCTTAATAGAATAATTGTTCGTTATCTAAGCCTCTCCAGTTGATACAACAATGAACTGGTCTGTCTTAAAGAAACAGTAATATTTATAATAATAATATATACAAAATACTCCATTTATATAATGTTCTTTACATTTTGTCAATTCCATCTCAAAACATTTTAACTCATCAGAAGGTATTTACTGTTCCACAATGTTTTACATACGTGCACATGGAAATTTTCTGTAGATTTTGAATACAAAATTTATTCAGCACGCAAACAGATTTATCCAAGTTTGGATAGCATATCATCATCTTCTTTCGGCTGTTCCCGTTAGGGGTCGCCACAGCAGATCTTCTGTTTCCATTTCTTCCTGTCCTCTGCATCATGCTCTTTCACACCAACCGTCTGCATGTCCTCTCTCACCGCATCCATAAACCTTATCTTAGGCCTTCCTCTTTTCCTCTTACCTGGCAGCTCCATCCTTGGCATCCTTTTCCCAATATACTCAGCATCCCTCCTCAGCACATGTCCAAACCAACGCAATCTCGCCTCTCTTGCTTTGTCTCCAAACTGTCCAACCTGAGCTGACCCTCTAATATACTAATTCCTAATCCTGTCCATCCTAGACACACCCAGTGCAAATCTTAACATCTTTAACTTTGCCACATCCAGCTTTGACTCTTGCCTTTTCGTCAATGCCACTATCTCCAACCCATATAATATAGCTGGTCTCACTACCCTCTTGTAGACCTTCCCTTTCACTCTTACTGATACCCGTCTGTCACAAATCACTCCTGACACTCTTCTCCACCCATTCCACCCTGCCTGTACTCTCTTCTTCACCTCTCTTCCACACTCACCATTACTCTGAACTGTTGATCCCAAGTACTTAAGCTCATCCACCTTTACCAACTCTACTCCCTGCATCCTCACCATTCCAATACCCTCCCTCACATTTACACACATATATTCTGTTTTAGCCCTGCTGACCTTCATTCCTCTCCTCTCTAAAGCATATCTCCACCTCTCCAGGGTCTCATCAACCTGGTCCCTACTCTCACTACATATCACAATGTCATCTGCTAACATCATAGTCCACAGGGCCTCCTGTCTGATTTCATCTGTCCATCACTACTGCAAATAAGAAAGGGCTCAGAGCTGATCCTTGATGTAACCCCACCTCCACCTTAAATGTATCTGTCACTCCCACCGCAGTCCTCACCAATGTCACATTACCCTCGTACATATCCTGTACCACTCTTACATACTTCTCTGCCACTCCCGACTTCCTCATACAATACCACAGCTCCTCTCTAGGCACCCTGTCATATGCTTTCTCAAAGTCCACAAAGACACAATGCAACTCCTTCTGACCACCTCTGTATTTCTCCAACAACACTCTCAGAGCAAATATTGCATCTGTAGTGCCCTTTACTGGCTTGAAACCATACTGCTGATCACTAATCATCACCTCCCTTCTTAACCTAGCTTCCACTACTCTTTCCCATAACTTCATGCTATGACTGATCAATTTTATCCCTCCATAGTTACTGCAGCTCTGCACATCACCCTTATTCTTAAAGATAGGTACCAAAACACTTTCTCCACTCCCCAGGCATCCTCTGACTTTCCAAAATTTCATTAAACAATCTGGTTAAAAATTCCACTGCCATTTCACCTAAACACCTCCATGCTTCCACAGGTATGTCATCTGGGCCAACAGCCTTTCCATTCTTCATCCTCTTCATAGCTATCCTTACTTCCTCCTTGCTAATCTGTTTCACTATCCCCACATCATCCAATCTTCTCTCTCTCATTCTTTTCATTCTTCGGCCCTTCAAAGTACTCTTTCCATCTGCTCAACACACTCTCCTCACTTGTGAGTACGTTTCCCTCATTATCCTTTATCACCCTTACCTGCTGCGCATCTTTCCCAGCTCTGTCCTTCTGTCTAGCTAATCAGTACAGGTCCTTTTCTCCCTCTTTAGTGTCCAGTCTCTCATACAACTCTCCATATGCCTTATCCTTAGCCTTCGCCACCTCTCTCTTTGCCATGCGTCTCATCTCCTTATACTCATGTCTACTTTCTTCATCTCTTTGGCAATCCCACTTCTTCTTCACCAGCCTCTTCCTCTGTATACTCTCCTGTACTTCCTCATTCCACCACCAGGTCTCCTTGTCCTCCTTCCTCTGTCCAGATGTCACACCAAGCACCTTTCTAGCCATCTCTCTTACTAGCTCTGCTGTAGTTACCCAGCTATTTGATAACTCTTCACTGCCTCCCAGTGCCTGTCTTAACTCTTCCCTGAACTTCACCTCATAATCACCCTTTTTTAACTTCCACCATTTAATCCTTGGCACTTCTTTCACACTACTACTCTTCTTCTTGATGACCAATGTCATCCTACAGACCACCAATCTATGCTGCTTAACTACACT